>NC_137890.1:87039791-87322733 GCF_963455335.1 Martes martes | reverse complement strand
AGTCCAGAGTTCCAATAGGAGAGTCCAGGAATAAAACCACACACTTATAATTAATCAATTTTCAACAAAGGTACCAAGGCCTTGGAACAACTATATACCCATAAAAACAAAATTAATCTTGACCTTACACCCCACTATACACAAAATTTATTCGAGAAGGATCATTGGCTTAAATGCAAATGTTAAAAGACTAAAGCTTCTGAAAAAAATATATAGAAGAATATCTTCATGACCTTTGAGTAAAGATGGAATTTTTAGAAATTCCATTTAGAAAATTTAGAAATTTAGAAAGGACACAAAAATGAAAACCATAAAAGAAAAAAAGATTTATTAAACTCCATCAAAACTGAACATTTTGTTATTCAAAAGACATAGTTAAGAAAATGAAAAGACAAATCGCAAAATGGGAAGTATTCACAAAACACATAACTGAGAAAGGCTTATGTGTAGAATATATAAAGACTCCTAACACTCAATAATAGGAAGAGAAACAACCCTATAAAAATGAGCAAAAGATTGGAACAGATGCTTAAGAAAATAAGATATATTAATATCCAATTAGCACATGTCATTGTTCATCGCATAAATGCAAATTAAAACCACAAGGCGATATCAAGCAAAACTGCAAAAATTAAAGTTTGGTAACACCCAATCCTTACAACTACTTTTAGAAGTTTCAGACTTCTAACAAAATTGTTTTAAAAATGAAAAGAAATTAACTTTGTGCTGAGTTCTGGGCAATGACTTGCAATCAATAAGTATTCAGTAGATGCATACCCCCTTCCTCCTGCTAACCCTTATCAGCTAAGAGTGACCAGTCCCAGGGACCAGATGGAGAGTTCTCCATGAACATATGGAATAGAGGAGGAATGAAACATTAGACACTAAGAAAGAACAAACAAATGAGTTCACTAGTCCGCTGAGCCTCTGGAAGAAGGAAATCTTCCTCCGGGATTCATATCTCGTTCCGCAAAATAAACACACACACAAACACGAGGTGGCAATGTCGCTTCCTTGGATTTCCAAAGACTGTCACTAACAGAGCATATTTATCGCAAACAGCTAATTATGGACTCCGTTAACATTCACACTCCTAATTAAAGACATTTGTTCTTCATGAAATGTGTCCCATAAGCTTGTAGGAGCCCAGTCATGAGGCTTTCCCTGGGCTCCTGAATAACATTCATAAATCAGAAGAGTCTCCAAGTAAAAAACACCGATTAAATGATTAGTTTCCTATTAAATATAGTTCATTTTCAGTTATACCTCTCACTCTTTCTCTGTCTCATCTCCTCTTCTCCAAGGACAATCTTCTAAAAAGTAAATATCCATGTTCAATCTGTGCCACATGGCTTTAAGAAAAACTGCATTAAAAAATAAGAGGAAAGTGTAGGGGGTTTTTTTAGCAGTTTGGAGCAGTTCTCCCATAGTAAAACAATTGACTCAATCAGTCCTCACAAGCAAGTCAAATTTATCTAACAACTTTTCAGACCTTGAGTTTGGTCTGCAGATCCTCTGGTAGGCAGAGTGTGGAAGGGGAAAGTGGATGGGTTGGGGTTAAAGAGGTCCCATTTAGGTGGGCTGTGTGTGCAGAGTCCTGCCCAGCCCTGCCCTTGTCTGTCCAATGGGATGACAGCTATAGCCACTGTTAGGGCTGTGACACAGAGTAAATGGAGCATGTGGCACTCAGTGAATACACGTTCCCTTCTTTGTCCTTCCCCCATAAAACTGTGGTTTGCACTCAGCAATCACTTGTGTGACTCCTGTTGGGATTAAGTGAAGGAAAAACCTTGCCTAACTCCATTTTTCTAATTAAATCCCATATCCAACATTGTGACACCTTCCAGAGACAAGCCACTTACAAGTATGTACTATTAGCTTTGAGGGGAACCATTCACAGAGGAGTGCCCAGAATCCCCTTCTTCCTAGATTTCACCCCCTTCTCCAAATGTTGATGGCCCTTTTTCCTAATCAAATGTCCTAAGAAGTCCATGGTTTTAAGGAGAGGGAGGCTCCGGAGTAGAGATCTGGCTCTGGGTAGGCCTTCACCATCTCTGGGCTGCATATCTGGAGGTGAGCACTCATTATTGATGGGCCCTGTGAGATAGAAATCCTCACAGGGACAATTTTATTCCATCTACTAGGGCATTGTCATTGGTGTGCATCTGCCTCTAGACTTGTGTCTTGTCTTCAAGGGCAGACACTGTTCTTACATGGGTTTGACAAGCCACACCTGAGTCACTGACTCAACCCCCTTTGCTCCCCACTGTTCCCAGTTCTTCTCTGTCTCATTCAGGAAGAGCAAAGGAGGGTATGTAAACAAATTATGCATATTGTTCCCTACTACTGTATTTTAAGATGTAATCTTTAGATCTAAAGTAAGAATAGTATTCACTTGGGTAAGAGAATATGGGCACTTGGGTCTCTTCATCTTAACACTTTTAATAGAGATATACAAATAAGGAATATCACAATTCCAGATTTATTAGAAAAACAAGAGCCATAGAAATGCCTGCAATTTAACACATGCTAGATAATAAAGAAAGTGGGAACTAGAGAGCCAGGAACACCTGCCATAATCCAAGGACAAGTGCTTCTCCTCCCAGCCAGGCACTGCCCACAGAACTGTAAGTCATGGGTCTAACTATTCAAGAAAAGACACATCTGGATTTCTAATTAGGACCTTATGAGTGTTAAATGGAAAAGTAATTAAATGTTCTCAGCAAACTAGGTTTGCTGGACATCTACTGGCTAGATTTGACTCATGGGCCACCAGAGTGTGCCCTAAGCTCCAGTCCATCCTTCCTGTGGCTTTTCTACTTAGAACTCTTCCCAAAAGCCTGCAAGAGAGATGCAGACTCTCTACCCTGGACATCAAATCTACCCACAGTCACACATTGGCCTTATGTCCAGGCCTATGCCCATGAGAAACTATATTCAGCATCTACCATTCAACACCCCACTACCAAAGCTGGGCTATCATATGAATTCTTCCTACCGAATGCCTTCCACATTGTCTTTGCTCTCTCTTCTTGCCTTTCTGCCTATAGCGATTCTCCCCATGCTTCAAGCCCATTTTCTCCAGCTTAGTCTCTAGAGAAGACTTCTGCCTCTCTTCTGAACCCTGATAATGCTCACACTCACTTGTCCAGACCTCAGAAACTAATTTCAGGCTGTCTTACACTCACTACTTCCCTCAGGTATGTTTCTTACTGCTTACAGCTAGACTATAATCTCTCTGAAGTCAGTTATCAGATTTATACATTATGATTTTCAATGTCTTGCACATAGTAAGTGCTCAATTCAGACCTACTTCAAGACTTGTAATTCAGACCTACTTCAAGACTTGTATTTCAGATACTGTGAGAGGACAGAAGTATTTACTAACCCTCCAAATGAGGAAGGAAAAGAAAACAGTAAAAATGCTGAACAAAATATTGAGATTTTATTTTTTAATACATTGACTATCTGGCAGAAAAGTAAAAATAATTCAAATACCAAAAGCCAAATGAAATCCAAGAACTGAGAGAGTCAAGTCAAACACAGAAGAACCTTTCTCCCTGAGTACATTAAGTGTCCATTAATGACACTGCAGGATTCAGGGATCATGAAACAAAGCCTGGATTCTGCCAAGGTGAGAAACCTAATTCAATGAAGCTGGAACCTGAAGTGCTACACCTTCACTGTAAGTGTGAACAAGAATAAACATATATTCTGCACTGATTGCCACTTACTCAGACCCACATCTACCAGAAGGAAAATAATGAAACATATCTGTCTGAGTCACAGGACTGAGTGAAAGAAAGAAAATCTATCCTGAGAATTGTTAACAAAATCTTGTTCTCTTGGGGTGCCTGGGTGGCTTAGTCAGTTAAGCATCTGCCTTCACCTTAGGTCATGATCCAAGGGTCCTGGGATCGAGCCCCACATGGGGCTCCCTGCTCAGCGGGGAGTCTGTTTATCCCTCCCTCTGTCTGCCTCTCCCTCTTTTGTGCTCTCTCAGATCTCTCTCTCACACACACACAAGTAAATAAACAAAATCTTTAAAAAGAAAATCTTGTTCTCACTCAAATTGCAGCATAAGTCAACACTTCCCAAAGGGTCTGAAAAAACTCAAGTTTAAAGCTCAGTTTAAAACATCAATTCCAGATAAGCAGTAAAAGCAAATATTCAACACAAGCTTGGTAGAGTCCCCCCAAATGAACTGCCAAATGAAATGAATCAGAACAGGATTCTGATTTCACAGTCAAAATACACACACACACACACACACACACATACACAGAAAACAGGCGCCCTCAGTGAGAATTGGCAGTGATCAATAGGAGAATTGGCAGTAATGACACATTTATACCAACTTCAGATTCAGAATTACCAGCAAGAATGTTAAATATGTGTATTTAATGGGTTTAAAGAAAAAAATAGTGTTTGAAAAGATGAGCAAATAATGAGAGACTATTAAAACGTCTAAACCATTTGACAAGAAACCAGGGTGCTCAAGAATGTGTAACAATTAAAGAGCACAATGGATGGTTTTAACATAAAAATTTTAGAAGTTTAAGAGATATTTAAGAAAACAAAAGCTAGATCTAAAGTTTTCTATAATGCAGTCTAGAATCCCAGAGTCACGAAATAACAAAGGAGGATGAGAAGACATGGAGAATAAAGAAGTCTAGTATTTGTCTGATTGGAGGTCCAAAAGTGTATTGTGAGAGATGGGGAGAGATATTTGAAAAAACTATGAGTGCACTGGGTATTAAACTCAAACAATGAATCATGGAAGACTACATCAAAAACTAATGATGTACTGTATGGTGACTAATATAACATCATAAAAAAAGAAAAACTATGAGTGAAATACTTCAGAACTGATAAAAGACATCACTACTTATAAAAGCAAATTTATGTCAAGTAGAATAAAAATTTTTAAAAAATAAAGCTCACACTTAGAAACGTAACTGTGAAACTGCACAATACCAAAGGGAGAAAGAGACTATCTTAAAAATTTTCAGAGAACGTGGGGAGATGGAGAGGAGAAGGGAGTTGAGGGAAATTGGAAGGGGAGGTGAACCATGAGAGACTATGGACACTGAAAAACAACCTGAGGGTTTTGAAGGGGCCGGTGGGTGGGAGGTTGGGGGAACCAGGTAGTGGGTATTGGGGAGGGCACGTATTGCATGGAGCACTGGGTGTGGTGCAAAAACAATGAATACTGTTATGCTGAAAAGAAATAAAAAAATAAAATAAATTTAAAAATAAAAATAGAAAAATAGAAAAAAAATCTTCAGAGAAAAAACAGATTATCAATAAAGAAATGCCAAAAAGCAAATACAGATCTGAAGACAGTGGAACACTTTGAATGTTCCATGAGAAAAATAACTTTACCCAGTGACTCTCTGCCTATTTGTGATCTCTCTTTGTCAAACAAATAAATAAAATCTTAAAAAAAAAAAAAAAGAAAGATATATCTGGAAAAATAATCAGCATTCATAAACAGAATTTGAATAATGCAACTAGTAAGCTTAAACACAGTTAGCTAGCATATTAACACAGCCAGTAGAGAATATAAATAATATATAAATATTAGGCAACATAAATATTGATCAACAGGACCATAATTCAAACATCAAAAAATTAATATAATTAGTTAGAGATCAATAACAAAAAAGATTAACTTAAATACTCGATAGCCTTAAAAATTAGAATTTCTCTTATATCTTTATACTCTTACAAATTAGAAAGCAATAAGAAAAGATGAAAATTATTTTTAAAATGCAACTTAAATAATTTATGGATCAAATAAATCATAGTTGTTAAAAATACATCCAATTGATCAACAAGGAAACTACAGCTTGACAAAATTGTGGAATTCACATAGAACAGTATTTAGAGGGAAATATATAACCTAATAATTTATATTAGAAAACTAAAAAAAAATGAAATTTAATGAACAAAGAATCCAGATTGAGCATTTACAACATAAACGGAAAGAAAGAAAAATAGACCAGATAGTAATCCAATTAAAAACAGATACTTTGTAACATTAATTGGAAGAAATAGTCAGTATTAGAAATAGCAAATGCATATAACCACAGATTTGCAGAACATAAAAATATTTCATGACTAACTTTACGATAATAAATTTGAAGATGTAGCAAATGGACAGATTACTTAAAAATATAACAAAAATCAACACCAGAAGAAATAGAAAATGTAAATAACCCTATAAATATTTGATAAATTAAATCAGCAGCTAGATGTCTTTCTGCAAAGAAAATATGGGTTTCCAATGGTTTGTCCCTATTAGTTCTGTCAAGGGACAAATAATCTTAAACCAATATTATGGAGGATAAAACAGTCAAAAAAATTTACAATTCATTTTATAAGAAAAGAAAATTACAAGCTTATTTCATAAATTTATGCAAAAAAAGTCAAATAAATGTTATCAAACTGAATCCAAAACGTATAAAAATGGTAACACAATATGCCAGTAGAAATGCAGTGTAATTTAACACAGAAATCAGTTTGGGTAAGTTCTATCTTAACAGTTTAAAAGAGAATATTTGTTCAGTGAAAAAAAATTCCATTTATGATTTAAAAATTAATAATACTTAGCAAACCGAAAGTAGACGTGAATTTTCTGAAGCTGGCAAAATATATCCACAAACACCTTCAAACAAGCATCATACTTAACAAATGAACAAACAAAATGCTGTAATCATTTCCTTTATGAACAGGAAAAACAAAGGTTCCTGTTATTACCATTTCTACTCAACATATGCTGGTGATTTACCATCCAATAAGATAAAGAAGTACAAAGAATATGAAAAGAAAGAGTGAGAGAGAGAAAAGGAAGGAAGGAAAAGAACAATGAAAGGAAAGGAAGGGGAAAAAAGGGAAGGAGGAAGGAAGGGAGGGAGGAAACTGTAGATAATGCAATTGTTAAAGTAGACAGATAAATTATTAGAATTAAAAAATGATTTTAACACAGGCTGATTTAAATATATACACAACATGGCAAACATCTTCAAACTATAATTAAATAAAATATTATTTAAATACCTTGAAATTATAAAGTTCCTATGAATAAATTTAGCACAAAATCTTAAGTTTTCTGTAAACAAATAATGCTATACTAAAATATATAAAGGAAGATCCAAGTAAATGAAAGACTAGACCATTTTCATGGCTCGGAAAACTGCACTGCTTAAAGATATCAATTATTTCCAAAATGATACACAGTTCAGTGCAAATCCAATTCAAACCTTCAGTTATTTTGTGGTACTTGACAAGCAGTTTTTAAAACATATATGGGATGGGGTGCCTGGGTGGCTCAGTGGGTTAAGCCTCTTCCTTCAGCTCAGGTCCTGAACATACCCCTAAGGAAGAACCCAGATAAGGAGTCCAACCTCACCTGATTTATTAAGAAGTCATGATAACTAAGACTACATGGCACTGGTGCAGGGATGCTTTAGTACACAGACTAAGCAGGAGAGAAAGCCCATGCACAGATCTTCGCCTATGAAAAATGTGACACACAATAGGGAAAGCATAAGCTTTTCTATAATCTGGCCTAAGACAATCAGTAATCCACATAAGGAGAGAAAAAAAAAAAAGAAAAAATTGAGTATTACCTCATACCATACATAAAAATTAATTCCAGATGCTTTAAAGATGTAAATGTATACATGAGGCTATAAACATCTTAGAATACCATATGGAAGACTATCTTTATGACTGGCAGGATAGGAATGGATTTCTTAAGATTCCAAAAAGGCAAATCATAAAGAAAAAATAAATGTATACATATTAAAAATAAAAACTTCTCTTCTTCATAAGAAACCATTGTAAAAATGTATATAAGCCACAAACTGGGAAAACATATTTGCAAAATATATAACTGACAAAGAATTAGAATACAAATTACTAAAAAAATCTGCTATAAATCAACAGGAAAAAGGTAATCCAAAAGAGAAATGTGCAAAAGACTTGAAAGAATACTTTGGGGCGGGGGAAGAAAAACTCTAATGGCTAATGAAAATATGAAAAAAAAGTTCAACTCATGATTAATCAGGAAAATTCAAATAAAAACCACAATCAGATGCCATTTTACACCGATTGGATTGGCAGAATTTCTCAAGTCTGACAAAATCAAGTTTTGGCAGGGATGTTCAGAAAACCCATCCAGTACTGTGGGGTAACAATCTGGCATTATCTAGTAAAATTGAAGTTGTGCACTTTCAAGATACAGGCATTCCATTTCTAGGGTTGAATGGAAGCACATGCATACATATGCTCTGGGAAATATCTGCAAAATGTTCATAGCAGCACTGTACAATAGCAAAACCTCAGAATCAAGCCAAATGCCCAAAGATAGGAAAATGCATAGAGACTGGTACATTGGTACACACGGTACTGTACAGAGTGGAAAATAAATGAACTACAGCCATGAGCATCTGGTGACTCACTCTCAGAAGAGTACACAGAGCAGTATAAAGCAAGCTGTAGATGAGTACATATGGTACAATTCCATCTAAATAAAATCTAAAATTCGTAGCACTAAGCACTATTTTATTTGGGGGCTGCAAGTCAGAGCTGAGCCAGCCGTGTGCTGCACCACTTCTGTAAATAATTCCTGGACGGTTACAGCGCATGCGCTCTAGATCATTATGTGGTGGCCCTACTACAGAAACAGCCATAGTAGTTAAACTGAAGAAATGCAAGCAAAAAAAAAAACACGTATTCTGTAAAGTGGCTACTTCTGGAGAAAGAGAAGATGGGGTTAGAAAGACATACTCACAGGGCTTCAAAGATCATGGTAATATTCTGTTTCTGAAACTGTGTGAGGGATATGTTGGCATTCATTGTATTATTATTTTACATTTATTATGCATATTCTATAAATATTATTTTTTATCTAATATTTAATAAAAGAAAAAAGACTTGGATAGCTGTGACCTTACACGGACCCCATGATGTTATTTTTCCAATCCTAATGTGTGTTCTCCAGAATCCCTGCCGCCTTCTCTCACTCCATCTTTACTCAACTCTTATTTTCCATGGGTCATGAAAACCAGTGACCCGGAGAGAAGCTGTATAGCGTGGACAGTGAAACAAACAGAAGCTGACCTCGGTCAAATCCCCATTGGAGAATTTAATGCCTTCGAAACCTTACTTAACCTCTCTGACTCCAGTTCCCCTCATCTTTAAAATGGACGTGGTAACGTAGAGCTTGCTATGTTGTGATAAATTGAACTATATAGGCAGATAAAGTGTAAGTTAAATACAGCATCATTGGGGGACAATTTGTAGGAAAACATAAAATATTAAATGTCCCTGTCATTTAATCTGCAAATCAGTTACTTTGAATCTATTCTAGAAAAATGCTCTCAAAACTTTCTATAGAATCATAGATAAGCTGGATCATTGGACCATCGTTTTTGATAGAAAATAAAAGACAGCTATCAATAAGAGAATTGTTAAATAAATTATGGTAAATGGGTTCTTGGAAATACATTAATAGTCACTGAAGTAAATAAGATAGACAATGTTTTGACATAGGAAAATCTCTGTGATATATTGGGTGAAAGATATCCTCATTCACATATGAAAAGTTCAGAGGTCCAGTTTCCACAGCCAGTAAGGAGGCAGGACAGGGACTGTCATCCATATAACATAATTCCCCAGTAAGAATTATTCCTGCTCCAACATATAACGATCCTTAAGAAACCTACAGATAGCTCTAATTCCACAGCTCCCTCACCCAGAACATTTTTTTCCCTAAGTTTTTCGTACTTATAACTGAAGCAATGAAAACCTGGTAATTTTAGGGACTTTCTGAAATCTAAAAAAGCCACTTGCAAAAGACAAGTTCTGTGAGGCGAGGGCACCTGTGTTAGGAGAAAAATTGGGAAGGAGTTTCTACATTTAGGGCTTACGGTTTGTTCTCATTCATATGTTCACCACCTGTCTGTAGGACTACTTTTTGCCTGAAAAACTGGGTCAGAATGTCACATAAGGCATCTCCAAGGTGCTCAAATGAATAAATTTGTAATTCTCTAGTTGTTTCAGTGGTGCTGAGCCTTTCTCTAAAGTCTGTCATAGAAGGGAGCTAGGAGGTTACCCTGACCCAGTGCCTCCCTCTGTCACAGCTCAGTCACACCTGCTTGTCTCTATCTTGACTCCATAAAACCCTTGAAGTCAGGTTCAAGGAATGAGGAGAATTGAGATGGGGGAAATCAGAGGGGGAGACAAACCATGAGAGATTGTGGACTCTGAGAAACAAACTGAGGTTTTGGAGGGGAGGGAGCTAGGGTGTTGGGTGAGCCTGGTGGTGGGTATTAAGGAGGGCACATATTGCATGGAGCACTGGGAGTTGTGCATAAATAATGAATCTTGGAACACTGAAAAAATTAAATAATTAAATTAAGTTAAATTAAATTAAATTAATTTTTTTAAAGAGTCCCTGGGAAGAAAAATAGATGATCATTGAAGGAGTTTCTTGAATTCTGACCATGGGCAAGAAAACCATCCATCTTGGATCCCAAAGGCAAAGGTAACCTAAAATTAGAAGAGTGATTAGTTTTTTGTTTTGGTTTTTAGCTTTTTTTTAAACATTTCTTGCAATGGAATGGCCTAAACATTTTCAAAGCTAATTGTATTATTGCCTGAAAATTCCCTTTTAACGGTGCCTTTTCACTGCAAGAGACTAGAAAAGCCTAGAGGTATTGGTATGTCTTAGTATATGTCTGGGTGGCCAGGAACACATGCTGAGTCCAGGTCCTCCTGCCAACGTGGAGGATGCTGAGACAGGGACTCCAAAGTTTGCCCTCTCTCATCCAGAGCTTAGGATCAGAACACATTTGAGACATGTGAGAGAAGGCCTGGTACAAGACTGGGCTCGGGGACCATCCTCTGCTAGCCAGCCTGTGGAGGGACTGATCATTAGTGGTGTAAGGAAATGACAAGCCTTGTGAGTGAGGACACAGGAAGTGGGGTCGTTGGTATTGTGAGCCAAGTACACCTGAAATCTCATACAATCCGTACAGTGATTGCACAGTCAGTGTTGATGTCCTGATTTTGTAGATGAGGAGTCTGAGACTCAGAGCTTAAGGAATTGCCAAAATCTCTCTATCTCTATGTGATTAGGTTAGAACTTGAATCCACCCAGTGCAATTCTAAAATCCATGATTTTCACACAGGTTCTCCTTCCACAAACATTGATTTGGTCAGAACTATTACAGGTCATCATGAATTAAATCTCATGCACAGCATTTCCTAAAAATTCCACCTAAGTTTGAAAGCTCATTAGACTAAAATCTCACCATACATCCCCCAAAACCAGAAAGCTTGGTGGAGATTAACTGCACCTGGTCCCACAACAGGATTTCATTGCCTGGAGGAGGACAGAGGCTGGTTTTCCACCTCCTCTGCAATGAGTGCCACCAGGGACACCCCACGCAGGTAGCCCTTCCCCCTGCTGTTCCCATTAATCCAGAATAGCTTTGTGAAAGAGTCCCAGACTTGCTATTTCTTAAAAGAAAAATAAAAACTTTGCAACCCTGAAAACATGGGTTTAGGCGCTGTAAATAACAGCATGCATACTGCCATGAAAGGAAGGTACATTACAACAGTGCCTAAAGCACTCAGCTTCTCTATGCCAAGAACTATTCCAGGAGCTTCATAGGATTTAAAATCCTGCGACCCTTCAAGGTAAGCATCATCATCTCCATTTGACATACGATGAGCCCAAGACCATGTTCTACATGATGATGCACCATTGATCTGTCCATTTTGAGCACCTAACTGTATATGAACCTGAGCTATGAGAAGACGAAGACCCAAAAATGTACAAGGAAAGATCTTGTCCTATTCCTCAAGATGCTGTCCATCACACCAAGGAAAGAAACAATACAGTATACAAGAAAGGCCACAGTTCAGGGTAATGAGCTGTCCATGTCACACCAGGCTAGAATGCTTTCCTGTTCAGGAAACACCTCTTCCAGGAAACTTTTCCAGACATCCACCAATAACAATTACTCTTGTGAGCATTTTTGTCTGCCGAGTTCTCTGCACATTTCTCTTTGCAAAGGGCATCCATTTAGAAGGTAATTTGCTTACTTGCCTGCTTCCCCAGTGGACTCAGAACTCACTGAGGGCAGGCACTGTACCTTATGATTTCTGTTCTCCTAAGATCCAGAAGGAAAAAAAAAAAAAAAGACACCAAAAGAAAAGTGCTTATTGGTGTAAGATTTGGGTGGCAAGGGCAGGTTTTTGAGGTCTGGCTCAGGCTGGGAGTTCCTTGCAAAGAGAGAGAATGCGACACAGTGAACATGGTTAAAACCTCATTGTAACCCTGTTCTCCCTAGTGTATCACTCCTGTTTCCTAGCTCTGTGTTTAAATACTAATTCACAGTGGTGTGTGGATACAATTTTTTATATTACAGAATGCTCCAAAATGGCAAGGAAAGGGCCACCAGACTATGAGCCAAGGGATCTGAGGTTGACTGATTACTTCTGTCACTCACCTATTCTGGAATAGTGAGGCAACCTCAACACCTCTATGAGCCTCAGCTTCTCCATCCATCTAATGACCGCATTGAGCTAGTTGAAACAGAGACCCTCTAATGTTCAAATTCTATTCACCTGAGAAGAACATTATGCAGAGGCCAGTTAGCCCCCTGTAGCTGGCAAAGGATGATATTAAGCATGGACATTAGGGAAAACAGGAGCCTTTTGAATAATGACTTTGCAGATAAGCACTGGGGTGTCATAAACCTCCCTTGCCATTCTCCAAGTTATAATTCCACCTCATTGTCACCAACACCCTAGTTTCTGCAGTAATTTCATTTAATTTTATAGCCTAGCTCCTCCAGCCTCCCTCATCAGATAAGCAGGTTTGACAGCACTGAAGACAACCCTGGGCAATGATTTGCAGGGTTGGGAGCACTGAACAAACCAGCCAGATCAACAAGCATAGGTGGGTGGAGGGAAGCAGTTTGCCTCTGGAGGCAAGGGCCAGACTGTCTTCCAGGTAAAATGACCAAGCCAGCATGGCTGAGGCTGACTGGGGTAGGACAGATGGTGTGTTCCTTTAGACAGACATATTCGTGGGCTCATGGGTGGCCACCAGACACAGAGAAGGACTGGTAGGATCAGGAGGACCCCAAGATGCCCAAGCACAAGAGGAGGAAGAGGTAGGCAGTGAAGTGGGGGTCACTTATTACTGTCACCTGTGGAAAAAGAGGCACTCCCTTGTCCCTCTCCCTTGAGCAAGTTACTTACCTCTCTAAGCTGTAGTTTCTCAGCGGTGAAAGGAAAACAGTATAAACTGTCCCCAGAGCTGCTGCGAGTATGATATTTATGAAGACGTTCGGTAGTATATCCAACAGAGTGGCAGTGCATATGAGCTGGCATCCTCTTGTCCAGCCAGACTTTCAGCTCCAGAATTTCAGACCCAGATTCTAGAAGTTTGATGACTAAGCAGGTGTCCTTTTGTGAGCACTGACACCTACTGGGTGTGTTCAGCTTGTCTGCAAGTTTCGTATAGACAAACATAGTGTATGTTTTATTTTGCTTTGTATCTCCAGGGTATATAGCCAAGGGCCTGAGGAGGAAGGCTTCGGGGCACATTTGAAGGGGGCTGGAGGCACCCATGGCACCCAGGGGAGGGGTCACAGAACATCTGCCTCCAAACAGGCCTGGAGTGGGAAGGAGGAGCCTACATAACCTAAATAAATCTGCCATGGTGGCTCTGAAGTGATTATCTACCTGCCTTGCTTTCTGGAGGGGAGTTAACCAGTAAGTCAAGGTTAAACCCACTGAAGGTCAACTCCCAACTGGCCAGGTGAGTTTGAAATATAAATATGGGACAGAGGAAAGGGGTCCTCACAGGCTGGGGAAGTCCATCAGAAGGGATGTTGCATGGAACATGGTCAGCAGGGCTGTGACTCCCCAAAGGCCCTACACTCCACTGGGAATCGTGTTGTGTGTCCAGTGAACAGTCACTGACACGCTGCCTGCCCTGCACCATTATAAGCACTTTACATGTGCAAACTCATTTCATCCTCCTACAGCTGTGGGCAGGGGCTTTCAGTGAACCCATGCTATAGAAGGAGGTGCCAGCCACAGAGAAGATGAGAAACCTGCTTGGGGTACACAGCTAGTAAACAGAGAGAAGGGCGTTGGTATTAAAGCTTTTCCACTGCAGCACTATTGACATTCGGAAATGGATCATTCTTTGTTGCAAGGCTTTTCTGTGCATTGAAGGATGATTAGCAGTATCCCCAGCTTCAACCAACTGGAGACCAGTAGCACCCCTTTCTGAGTTGTAACAATCAAAAATGTCTCCAGGCATTGTCAAATGTCCCATGAGAGACCAAATCACCCCCAGTGGAGAATCACTCTCCTAGAAAATAGCAGAGATCAATAAGCAGACATGATTTCAATATCCAGTTTACTACCTGCTGAGATGGAAATTAAAATTTGAGGTGGGCGATGCTGAGAGCCCAAGGAGGTGCTCTAAGCTCAATCTGTAGAGTCAGCTGGAGAGGTGAGCTGAACTGAGGATGGGGAGGACTCAGCTGGGGTGAGGGGTGGCAAGAGGTGTCCCACACAGAGAGAAAAGGACGTGAATGGGAACTGGTGGTATATCCAATCTGTCTGGGAACTTTTCATAGATGGGTTTGTCCAGAGGTGTCCTGTCCCCATGACCACTGTGTCGGAAGCTCCAGGGTAGGGTCTTGGGATCTCTGTTTGAACAGGTGCCCGTTTAAGCCAGCCAGCACTGAGGACTGAGAATCACAGGAACTTTTTATGGCTAATGCTTAAAGTGTGAGCAGAGGTTTGGGGAGTCTCAGGAGATCCTGTGAGCAGACTCCCAGTGGCTCAGGATAGAGATGCACTGGGTATATATATACATGGCTATATTATTCCCATGGAACAAGCTTCTCCTTACCTGAAATCTGGTTTAAACTGGGCTTTCTCAACCAACCAGCCTTAGCATAGCCTTTGTGAGTGGAGAGAAAACAGAACTGAGTTTGAATCTACTCTTTATAGCTTATCACCACTGGTGGTTTTTTTTTTTTTTTTTTGGAGACTCAATTTTCTTATCTGTGATATAAGTACAAAAATATACACCTAGACATTTTAAGGCTGGAATTACATATTTGCTGCATGATAATGTAGCTGTCATGAAGGTCTTCTGCTGGCTGAACCCAGCACCAAATAGCTACTCAAGTACATAGCCCTCCAGTATTAATGACGCTTCTGAGACTTACACAAAGCACACCCACCAGAGACTCCAGAAAGATTTATCAAAAGCAGAGATGTCCAGCTTAGGACCAGGTACCCACTGCCTGAGGCTTTTCCTCCAAACTGGTTTCTAGTTTTATCATCACAACCATGATTTCAAAATCACACCTCAGATCTGTCCCTGCCTGGGTAGAATGTGATGGATGAGCACAGAACTATACTTCTGCTTTAATGACCAGAGCCAGATGGCCACCCATGTCCCAAATCCATTTTCCAGGCAGGCTGACCCTCAGAGCTTCCCTGTGAACCTTGAGAGTTCTAACCACCACTCCATTCACTTCTCAGAGTACCCTTCATTCAGTTATCCTGAGTGTGGATCTTTCTTCCACCACCCTGAAAATCAAAACCTCTACCTATATGTGGACATTTATCTTTCACTGTCCCCACTTTGTGGGGACTGCATTTTTATCAGGAGCTTTGAAATCCTTCCACAGTGGACCTTTTGTTCTACGTTCAGCAATCAGTGGCCCTATACTGGCTGTTTTCTCTGAAATATATCCCAAGTCTGATGGTTGCACCCAAAATCCACATTTCAACCATGCATTTGTTTCTGGGTTAAAAAAAAAAAAATCACGCCCTTCCTCCACAAATAAAATCACAGCTATTGAGCATAATACATGTTATTTTTTAGCTGTACCTACAATTTGTGAATGAGTCCATTAAATTGTGAAGGGAAATGCAGTATTTGAGGCAGCTTTGAAAATGATACCATCAGGTATGCTTTCAATTTTCATCCATTTCGGTGGCTAAGAAGCAGAATTGAAGAGCTGATCCAAACCCAGCAAATCTCTCCTCTCACAGACATGACTACAGGGTCTCAGAATAGAGGAATGATGGTAGATGGAATTGACCAAGGGTGAAGGGTGTGGGGATCAGAGAAGAGGTAGTAACACTAACACCTGTGAATAGTTTCACTGAGCCCGGCACTGTGTGAAGATTTGAATATGCGTTAGTTAATACTTGCTGTAGTGATATGAGGGGTTCCCTGGAACTATTTTGGGTTGTCACAATTTGTGGGTATGGGCAGTGTGCGACTGGCATTTGATGGGAAGAAACCAGGGATGCTGCTAAACTTCTGTCAACACAGGATGTTTAATACAGCACAGCTTGCCCCATAATAAAAATTATCCAGTCCAAAATGTCCATAATGTTAAAATTGAGAAAACCCAGCTTTTGAAATATTCTGTTATCCAGATGGGAAAACTGAGGCTCAGAGATACTAACTCACTTCCCAAAGATCAGTAAGTGAAGAAAGTGGGATTAAACTTGAGGTCTGTCTGACCTCACAGCTCCATAATAAAATTGAGGAGGTTATTGTTTTAGTCATAGGGAATTCCCTGCATCCAGCAAAGAGATGTGTGCATGGCCTGTTCTTAGCACTTTTTCAAGCTATGACATTAACCACATACCTAAGGGAAAGCACAAATGAACAAATGTGTACATACAAGCCCAATATTCCAATCTGTGTTAAGAAGCACAGATTGCACCGCTCTGTTATCAAATTGCTTAGTGGCGTTAGTCAAATCTCTTAACATCCCTAAGCCTCATTTTTTAAAGAAAATGAATCACACTAAGGTTATAATTACTAAACATTACCTAATATGGCCATGCTTGTCTGCAACTCCTCCAGCTAATTAATAGATGTGAACATTTATTAGTCTTGTCAAAATCTTGATTTGCACATTGGAAATAGCCATACCTTAACCCTGAGAAATGAAAAGTGAATGGAAACATAGCAAAATAGCAAGAGTTACTATTGAGTGAAGGGAATCCTCTCTGTTTTTCTAGGAATTACTGCATCTATTTCAGGATCAAGTGGAAACCAGCTTGAAGATAAAGCTGATGTAATTGAAGAAGGCAGAAATTGCCATGACAGGTGGAGATCTTAGGGCCTGGACTTTGGTCAGTAGCCAACCTCACTGCTGCCTTGTGAGGTCTCTGTGCCTGCTCTTGAAATTGCATGAAGCTCCAGTGTGCCTGGCTCTTTGCCTTCCTCTCCCTCTGATACAGGACCACTGCTACCAGGCCAAAGTGTTTGGGCTTATTTAGATAGGGAACAGAAGACTCTTGAGGTCTTGCAAGTGTAGACTAGCATCACTTGTTTTAGAATGAAATGATTTAGAACTCATTCAATGTAATAACACAAACTCTCTTGGTACAAAATTTACACATAAAATTTGGTATAAAACTTGGTATAAAAATAACACAAACTCTCTTGGTATAAAACAAAAGAATTGGAGGAAGCCATAAGCAGAGACAGACCTGGGCCTACTCAAAGGACAAACTTCATTTCAGAATTTTGTAAGGAGGAAGTTAGCTGCTATAGTCATTAGTGAGTTTCCCATCACTGGAGAGCTTTGAATAGAAGCTGGATGGTTTCTTTCCTCTTATCCATCAGCTTCTGCTCTCCCCTATTGTGTGCTAATTGAGTTACAGATGGGGATATGGGGCCACTCTTCCCATGATCCTTAGTAGTACCTGGGTGTGGGCATCTGATAAGAGTCACCAATAAAGTAGAACTTTGCCATTCCATTGCAAATGCCCTCCCCTGTGTCTGTTCCCCTTCTTGTGAGCAGGAGCCTGGAGACACCTGACTCAGACAACCATGAGGATGAGAATGTGGAATAACAGGAAAATCTGTATGATTTTTTCAATAGGTGCAGGAAAAAAAGAAACTGACTGAACTCAACTTCCATTGCCAAGAAAAACTCAGAAAACTGTGACTAGAAGAAAACGTCTAAGTCTAATTAAGAACCTCTAAAACCCTACAACTAACATCATACCCAACTGTGAAAGGCTCAAAGATTTCTATGTAATATGAGGAGCAAAGCACAGATGTTAGCTCTCATCACATCATTTAACATTTTACCTGGAGATCCTAGCCAGTGCAATAAGGCAATAAAAAGAAATAAAATTCACATAATTAGAAAGGAAAAGGTAAACCTGCCTTTATTTACAGACAGCATGATTGTTTATATAAAAAGCTCCAGTGAAACCACAAAACAGAAACTATAAAAAACTTACACATGAATTTATCAATGCTGTAGGGTAAAAGATCATACACAAAAATAATCTGGTTTCTATAATTAGCAATAAACAATCAGAGAAGGAGATTTTTTTAACTCCATTTACAATAGCATTAAAATAAATCAAATACTTAAAAATAAAAGTTAATGAAAGATGTTTAATGCCTCCACACTAGAAACTGCAAAGAGGACCTAAAAGATATTAAAGAATAACTAAATAAATGGAGAGATGTACCATGTTAATGGATTAAAAAGACTTTTTTTTAAAAGATTCAATGTTTTTAATGTATTTCCTCTCAAATTGAACTATAGACTTAAAGAAATCCAAATGAAAATCTTAACAGGTTTTTTAGAAACATTGATAATAAGCTAACTCTAAAATATATATTAAAATGCAAAGAGCATCAAATACCCAAAGCATATTGAAAAAGAAGAAATTAAGAAATTAATATTATCCAATGTCAAGATTTTCTATTAAAAATCATTATTCAAGTTTATAGCAGTAGGGTTCACAATAGCCAAATTATGGAATGAGCCTGGAAGTCCATCAACAGGTGAATAGATAAAGAAGATGTGGTATGTATGTGTGTATATATGTATACACACAAAGACACACACACACACACACACACACACACATACACTGGAATGCTATGCAGCCATCAAAACATGAAATCTTGTCATTTGCAATGATGTGGATGGAACTAGAGGGTATTATGCTGAACAAAATAAGTCAATAAAAAAAAATAATTACTGTATGATCTCTCTAATGTGAGGAATTTGGGAGGCAGGACGGAGAGGTTGGGGAGTAGGGGAGGAAAAAATTAAACAAAATGGGATCAGGAGGGAGACAAACCATAAGTGATTCTTAATCTCATAAACAAACTGAGGGTTGCTGGGGGGTGGAGGGAGAGGGATGGGGTGGCTGGGTGGTGGACATTTGGAAGGGTATGTGCTATGGTGAGTGTTATGAAATGTGTAAGCCTGATGATTCACAGACCTGTACCCCTGTGACAAATCATACATTATATTTTAATAAAAATAATTTTAAAAAATCATTATTCAAGAATGTATGCTAGCTGCATAAGGAATGACAAATAGATCAATGGAATAGAATAGAGGACCAGAAATAAACCCACATTTCTAAGGTTATATGATTTCTACAACATTGCCAAAAAGCTGATTCTATAATACATTATTAATGGAATTATAAAATGTATAGCCAATTTAGGAAAAAAATTCCAACAATTTCTTACAAAATTAAACATATTCCTACCAAATTCTGATTCTAACTATACCAATTCCAGTGAATTAGATAAGAATCTTCAGACTAGCTTTATTCATAACTTTCAAAAACTAGAAATACTCCGCATATCCATTAATAGGATAGTAGAAACATAAAATGTGGTATATTCATACAATGCATTATTATTCATGAGTAACAATGAATGAGCTACTACTACACAAAAGCAACAGATAAATCTCAAAAGCATTATATTGCTTGAAAGAAGCTTTACACAAAAGAGAAAATATTCCATTATTTTAGTCATATGGAGTTATAGAATAGAAAGATCTAATTTATGTGGGAAAAAGTCAGAACAGTGGTTACCTCCGAAAGCCTAGAGGTGGGGATGGACTTGAAAGGATCACAAGGAAACATTCATGTAATGTTAATGGTCTATAACTCAATAGCTGTTTGGATTACATGGGTTATATGTGCATGCATTTACCAAAACTCAGTGAATGTACACTGAAAATATATGCATTCCACCGTATATAAATTGTATTTCAAAAGAAAATAACACAGACAAAAGACTGAACTCTAGTGATAGGCATGCTGAAGTATTTAGGATGAAGCATATTATTGCCTGCAGTTTATTTTGAAATGTACCAAAAACTAAAATGAAATGATGGATGGATAAAGAAATGTAAACTGATGAGATTGCAATAAAACAAGGATAGTGAAATGGTAAAGACAGATCCTACATGATGGATATACAGTTGTTTACCGTAAAGTATTTGCAATGTTTGGGTATTAAAAAAAATTTTGAAAAATCTGGACTGTGCAACTTCAATGTCTCTCTTTTTTCAATATCTAGGAAAAGGGAAGTTTTCTATGGCAAAAAAATTTTTTCTACCTATTTCTCTCCTTATTCATTTTACTAACAGATGGCCACATACTTCAGGGAAGGCAAGGTCCATTTCCACCTACAGAGAGTGATATTTTATTTATACAATCCAATGCTTGTAATTCTATTCCTCTTGTTAGTGATTAAGAACATCTAGCTAACAATATATAAAGAAAAGCCTCCTGTATGGCATACAGGGAAGTGTTCCATATCCTTCAAGGAGAATTAGGGAAGGAACATTCTTTTTTCTGGCCTCTCACCATTGATGTTTGACCTGAGAATCTTGGAGCAGCTGCAGCCATCTTTCAACCATGAAGGGGCAAGCTCAAGGTCAAAGGCAACATGCTACAAAGGCAGGGCAAAGAAAGCATAATATGAGTTCAGGATGGCATCAAACAAACTAGAACCTTTCTTCTGAACTTCTTACGAGAGAAACATGGAGGTTGACTAGAGCTGCAGTTGTCCTCTTGCCACGAGGCAATAAGCATAAAAACAAAAATGAAATGTGAAAAGTATGTTAGAACAAAAAGAAAACAAAAAGAGCTTGGCTTTTTAATATCATTATTGAGATACTTACACTATCACCTGAAGTACTCTAGACTTCTTGTTAAAGAAACAATAAATTTCTGTAGGAGTTAGTTGTGATTGTGTTATTTGCAGCTGAGAGCATTTTGACCATACACAGCCTTGAAAACAGAAAGTATATGCACATAACCATGAGAAAATGATGTTTAAATTATTAATTGAGGTCGTTTTATTGACTGCAGTTCTGCCATGGACTTTATTAAAAGAGTTTGTTGTCACTTAGAGTCATAAGGAAAAACTTTACAAGAAGGAGGAAGCTGACTGAGGCTCTGAGGGAGGAGTAAAATTTCACAGGATGGAGAAGTCAGAAGTGAGGAAGTTTCAAATAGGGGACTTATAGCTCAGAAGACCAGCTGAAGTCTCCTGCCTTGCCATTACTTGAGAGACAATCCAAACTGGTTTCTCAGGATAGAAGAAATCTCCCCAACAAGTATCTGAAGGAGAAAATATTTCACTCAATAGAAGTCACATAGAATGAAAATTACTCTCCTCAAATGGAATCAGTTGTAATGCTATAGTCTCTAAGTAATGGAAAAACCCAACTAGATAAAATAGCTTATTGAATAAAGAAATATATTGGCTTATAAAACAGGAAGTCTTTTGATAGAATAAGCTTTGGGATTAATTGGCCAACTCAAAAATGTCTACAGAGAGCCTTTTTTTCCCCCACCTTTCTGTTTTCCATTGTTGGCGCATTAATTTTGCCATCAGGATGCATCTCCCTCATGATTGCAAGATGGCTGCATTGATCCTGAGGTTTCATGACTTTTCTTCTTTCTCTCCCCCTGTAGTCTTCATTATTGCTTCAGTTTCCCTTTCTGCATACAAAAATTCCTTTTGTGGCCAGTTTGCACAGTTATATGTGGTAGTATGACATTTCCAGTCTTCATATTACCAGTTCAGCTTTGCCCATTCTCTCATGGTCCCAACACAGCATTTCCTGAAAAGGAACTCAATTTGGCCAAATTGAATGTTGTGAGCAGCAGATTGCACAGAGTTGAGGAAAGAACCAGTGAGACTGAAAATGTGCCAAAGGAACCTCTCAAGCTAATACACAAAAATAAATAAAAGAGTGGGGAGAAAAAAAAATGGATCAAAATATCCAAGAACTGTGAGACAATCACAAAAAGTGTGACTTTTGTATAATAGGGATACCAGAAGCAGAAGAAATAAAGGAGCAAACTAAATGTTTTTAGTAATACTGGCAGGGAATACTTTAAAATTAATGACAGCAAACCACAAATCCTGGAAGCTCAGGGAACACCATGCAGGAAAAATTCCAGAAATAAGTCAATAACATACCCAGGCCATCATATTCCAACTGAAAAACAAAAACAAAAACAAAACACACAAAGAGATCTTGAAAGGAGCCAGGAGCAGAGGAATTGGGGGGAAACACATTACCTTCAGAGGACCAACCATAAGAATTACATCAGACCTCTCTCCAAAACCCATGGAAGCAAGAAGAGAATAGAGCGAAATATTTAAAGCTATTGAAAGAAAAAATTCACCAACCTAAAACTCAAAACCCAATGAAATTATCCCTCAAACATGAAGAAGAAATAAGCATACTTTCAGAAAAATAAAAGCTAGACAATATATCACCAGTAGTCCTGCCTTGCAAGAAATGTTTAAAGAATTTTGTCAAAAGAAGGAATATTATATAGGTCAGAAATATGGGTTTATATATAGAAGTAAAGAATTTTAGAGAAGGAATAAAAGAAGGTAGATAAAAATAAAATCCATTATTTTTAATTGATCTAATAGATAACCATTTGTTACAAGTAACAATAGCAATAATTTATTGGGTGATTATAGCTTATGAATAAGTGAAATGAATGATAGCAGTGTCATAGGAGAAGGGAGAGAGGCATTGGGGATACTCTGCTATAAGTTACCTGCACTGTCCAGGAAGTAGTTTGGTGTTATTTGAAAGTTGACTTGGATTAGTTTTAAATCAAAACAAAAAAAAAAAAACAAAAACAAAAAAAAAACCACAGCTTAGGGAAACTGTTAAAATAAAATTTGAGAAGTATAATTGATATGGCAAGAGAAGAAATAAATGTAACTAAAAAATGCTCAATTAAAACTGAAAAGGCAGAAAAAGAATGGAAAACAAAAATAGAAACATAAAACAAGGGCAACAAATAAAACAGTTCCAAATATGGTAGATATTAACAAAACTATGTCAGTAATTACTTTAAATATGAATATTCTAAATGTACAAATTAAAAGACTTCTGAAGAGAATTCTTTTTGAAAACAGCTATATGTTGTCTGTAAGAAAATTAATTTAAATATGAAGACAATAATAGATTTAAAGTAAAGGGGTGGAGATAGCTATACCAAGCTAACACCAATCAAAAGAATGCTAGAGTAGCTATTTTAATTTTAAACAAATCAGACTTCAGGACAGAAAATTATCATGAAGAAAGAGAAGAAGCCCCTAATGATAAAAAGATTAATTCTCCAAGAACACATAACAATTCTTAATGGGTATATACTTCACTATAGAGCATCAAAATTTCTGGGTCAAAAGCCAATAGAACTGCAAAAAGAAACAGAAGTTCTGCTGTTGTAGTTCAAGACCCCAACATCCCTCCATCATTAATTGACAGATCCAGCAGACAGAAAATCAGTAAGGACATAATTGAACTGAACAGGTCTATTGATCTACTGGATCTAATTGACATTTCATTCAACAGCATGATATACATTCTTCTACAGCTCAAGTGGAACATTGATCAAGATAATCATATTTTGAGACATAAAACACATAACTTTAACAAATTCAATAGAATTAGAATCATACAATATCTGCTCTCAGACCATAAAGGAATTAAACTGGAAATCAGTAATGGCATAGATAGCTGGAAAATCCCAAAATACTTGGAGATTAAACAACATATTTCTAAACACATGAGTTAAAGATGTCTCAAGAGAAGCTTTAAAATATTTTTAACTAAATGAAAATGAAAGTACAGCTTATCAAAATTTGTAGAAAGCAGTTCTTAAGAAGAAATTTGCAGCATCAAATGCATATATTAGAAAAGAAAAAAACAAAACAAAACCTAAAATCCATAATCTAATTTTCCACATTAGGAAACTAGAGAAAAAAAAAAAAAAAGCAATAAACACCTTAAACAAATAGAGGAAAATAAATAATAAAATCAGAGCAGAAATCAAGGAATTGAGAACAGGAAATAATAGAGAAAAACCAATAAAATCAAAATATGTTTTGTTTTGTTTTGTTTTTTTTCAAAAAAAATTACAACCCTCTAACTAAGCTACTTAAAAGGGTAGTGGAAAGAGAACACATAAATTAGTAATATGAGAAATGGAAGAGAAACTATTATTACTGATTCCATGGATATTAAAAGGATAATAAAGCAATATTATGAACTGTATGCTCACAAATTTGAGTGAAATGAGCCAATTCCTTGAAAGGTAAAAACATATATAAGGCTATATATATTAAAGAAATTGAATCAATAATTATTAAACTTTCAAAAAAGAAAGTGCCAGTCCCAGATGGTTTCACTTATGAATTCTACCAAACATTAAAGGAAGAAATAATACAAATTATCCACAATATCTTCCAAAAAAAAAATAGAAGCTATGAGGTCATTATTACTCTAATGCTTAAACCAGATAGTGAACTTACAAGAAAGTTCTCATAAACATAAATTCAATAAAACTCTCAACAAAATACTAACAAATCAAATTTAACAAAGTATAGACAAAATTACATACCTGAACCAAGTAGGATTTACTCTATGTATGGGAGGATGGTTCAACATTCAAAAATTTCAATTAATGTGATCCATCATACCAATAGGCTAAAGAAAATCATATTGTTGTATCCAAGAAAAGCTATTTGGAAAATATAACCCTCCTTTGTGATAAAAACAAACAAACAACAACCACAAAAATCCAACCTCTCACTTAGAGGGAACTCCTTCAATCTGATAAAGAAAAGCTATAAAAATAAACTCTACTCGGAACATCATAGTTAATGTTGAGAAACTACAGGCTTTCTACCTAAGACAGAGTACAAGTATGTCTCCTCCCACCACTCCTATTAAATACTGTACTGGTAGTTAATGAAATAAGATAAGAAAAAGACATACAGATTTAGAACAAAGAAATAAAACTGTCTTTGTTAGCAGATGACATGATTGTCAATGTATAAAATCCCCAAAACTCAACAAAAAATTCCTGAAACTTAATGAATATAGAATGTTTATCTTTGTGTATGGTGTAAGAAAATGGTCCAGTTTCATTCTTCTTCATGTGGCTGTTCAGTTTTCCCAGGACCATTTATTAAAGATACTGTCTTTTTTCCATTGGATGTTCTTTCCTGTTTTGTCTAAGAGTGATTGACCATAGAGTTGAGGGTTTCTATCCTGTTCCATTGATCTATGTGTCTGGGGTCTCTATCCTGTTCCATTGATCTATGTGTCTGTTTTTGTGCAAATACCATGCTGTCTTGATGATCACAGCTTTGTAATATAGCTTGAAGTCAGGCATTGTGATGACCCCAGCTTTGTTTCTCTTTTTCAACATTCCCCTGGCAATTCAGGGTCTTTTCTGGTTCCATACAAATTTTAGGATTGTTTGTTCCAGCTCTGTGAAAAATGTCAATGGTATTTTGAAAGGGATGGCATTGGAAGTGTAGATTGCTCTGGCAGCATAGATATTTTAATAATGTTTATTCCTCCAATCCATAAGCATGGAATGTTTTTCCATCTCTTTGTGTCTCCCTCCATTTCTTTCATAGTGTTCTGTAGTTTCTTACACCACACTCAAAGATAAACTCATGACGAAATACCTCAATGTAAAACAAGAATCCATCAAAACCTTAGAGGAGAACACAGGCAGTAACCTCTTTGACATCAGCCATAGCAATTTCGTTCATGACATGTCTCCAAAGGCAAGGGAAACAAGAGCAAAAATGAACTTTTGGGAATTCGTCAAGATAAAAAGCTTTTGCACAGCAAAGGAAACAGTCAACAAAACTAAGAGGCAACCCATGAAATGAAAGGAGATATTTGCAAATGCCATTTCAGATAAAGGGCTGATATCCAAGATATATCAAGCACTTATCAAACTGAACACCCAAGAAAACAAACAAACAAATAATCCAGTCAAGAAATGGGCAGAAGACATGAACAGACACTTCTCCAAAGAAGACATACGAATGGCTAACAGACACATGAAAAAATGTTCAACATCACTAGCCATCAGGGAAGTACAAATAAAAACCACAATGAGACACCATCTTATACCAGTTAGAGTGGCAAAATTAACAAGACAGGAAACAACAAATGTTGGCTTGGATATGGAGAAAGGGAAACCTTCTTGCGCTGCTGGTGGGGATGCAAGTTGGTACAGCCACTCTGAAAAACAGCATGGAGGCTTCTCAAGACATTAAAAATAGAGTGGCCCTACAACCCAGCAATTGCACTAGGTATTTGTCCCAAAGATACAGATGTAGTGAAAAGAAGGGGCACATGTCTCCCAATGTTCATACCAATAATGTCCACGATAGCCATACTGTGGGAGGAGCCAAGATGTCTTTTAGCAGCTGAATGGATAAAGAAGATGTGGTTCATATATAAAATGGAATAATACTCAGCCATCAA
This sequence comes from Martes martes, assembly GCF_963455335.1. Lineage (NCBI taxonomy): Eukaryota > Metazoa > Chordata > Mammalia > Carnivora > Mustelidae > Martes > Martes martes. The sequence continues at coordinate 87,296,037 of NC_137890.1, read as the reverse complement.
CATGGATAGAACTTGAGGGGATTATGCTAAGTGAAATAAGTCAAGCAGAGAAAGACAATCATCATATGGTTTCACTCATAAGGAATAGCACAGAGTAAGAGAGGACCACAGAGGAAGGGAGGGAAAACTGAATTGGATGACATAAGAGAGGGAAACAAACCATGAGAGACTCTGGACTCTGGGAACCAAACTGAGGGTTACAGAAGGGAGGTGGGTGGGAGACGGGGTAACAGGGTGATGGGTATTAAAGAGGGCACATGTTGTGATGAGCACTGAGTGTTACAGGAAACTAATGAATCATTGAACACTATATCAAAAACTAATTATGTACTATATTATGTACTAATTATGTACTAACTGAACATAAAAAATAATAGTAACTCAAAATGGATCATAGACCTCATTTAAAATCCAAACTATAAGGCTTCTAGAAGATGCCATAGGAGAAATTCAAAGTTCCCTTGGTTTGGAGATGAGTTGCTAGATATTAATACCAAAGTCATGACTCATAAAAGAAAAAATGCTAAATTGGGCTCTATTAAAAGTAAAAACAATTCTGTTAAGCCACAGACTGGGAAGAAATCTTTGAAAAACATCTCTGATAAAGGACTTTCATCCAAAACACAATGAGCTCTAAAACTCAACAAAAACAAAACAAACAACCCAATTAAAAATGGGCAAACAACCTAGACAGACACCTCACTAAAGAAAGTGTAGAGATAGCAAATACGTAAACAAAACAAGGCTCAACACTGAAACAATGAAATACTGCTGTGCACCTATTAAGATTACTAAAATTTAAAAAAGAAATTGACAGTACCCAATGCTGCCAAAAATGTGAAAAATGATTCTTATTCACTGCTGCTGGGAATCCAAAATTATACAACCAATTTAAAGACAGTTTACCAGTTTCTTACAAAACTAAACAAACTCTTTCCAAGTAATCCAGATCTCCTACATATTTACCATTTGAGTTTAAAACCCTTACCTGCACAAACTCTGCACACAAATGTTTATGGCAACTTTATCCATAATTGCCAAAAACCGGAAGTAACTTAGATATTCTTCAATATGTGGATACCCTGGTACATCCATACAATGGCATATTTTCAGCAATAAAAAGAAATGAGCTATCAAGCCATGAAATAACATGATGGAAGCTTAAGTGCATATTGCTAAATGAAAGAAACCAATCTGATAAGGCGACATATACTGTATGGTTCCAACTATATGACATTCTGGAAAATGCAAAATTACAGAGACAAAAATGGTCAGTGGTTGTCAGGTATTTGGGGATGATGAATAGATGGACCACAAGGATTTTTTAAGGCAGTGAAACTATTTTGTATGATAATGTCATGGTAATACATACCATTATTCATCTGTCAAAACCCATAGAAATGTACAACACAAAGAGTGAAACTTTATACAAACTGTGGTCTTTATTTAATAATAATGTATCAATATTTGTTCAACAATTATAACAAATATACCACAGTCATGCAGGATGTTGATAATTAGGGGAAACTGTTTAAGAAGAGATGCATATAGACCTTGCTGTACTATCTGCTCAATTTATCTGTGAATCTATAACTGCTCTAAAAAATAAAGTCTATTAATTTTTAAAGTCCCTTTTTTTAATTTCACATTTTATAGTATTTTTGTCTAGTAAGCATTTTACCCTTCAAAATCGTTGCCTTTGAAGCTTGGCACTTGTTTTAGTTTTCACATAAGCTGCTGTTAGACTTACAGGGCGTCCTTTTATGCCTCCTGCATTGACAGGTCTCCTTTCTAAGAGGCTTTGGCTTGAAAGAGGAGCCAACAGGTTTTCTGAACCATTAACAAACAGTATAACTGGTTATATATATATGTATTTTATTTTTTTTAAAGAAAAGGAGGACTGATTAATTTTCAAAGTTGAGATGAGATGGAAAATCATTTCAAAGAAGGGCCATGTCACTGGCATATAACTGTAACCTCTATATCTGGAATTTCCCCTAAATACAAATACCTTCATATTATTTTTCTGCTTATCATTTCAAATATATACAGACAAAAAGAAAATCCAGTTTAATCTCACTGCCAGTAGGAAAAAAAGAAGTCAGCTTTCAGTCTAAGCATTGCTCCTTTGAAAATAAAGTGCCCTTTTTCTCAGCTGCCTTTAAGATTCTCTGTCTTGGGAAATACAAATACAAATACAAATCAAAACCACAATGAGATACCACCTCACACCAGGCAGAATGACTAAGATTAACAAGTCAGGAAATGACAGATGCTGGCGAGGATGCGGAGAAAGGGGAACCCTCCCACGCTGTTGGTGGGAATGCAAGCTGGTGCAACCACTCTGGAACCACTCTGGAAAACAACATAGAGGTGCCTCAAAAAGTTGAAAACATAGCTACCTTACAACCCAGCAATTGCACTACTGGGTATTTACCTTAAAGATACAAACGTAGTGATCCGAAGGGCCACGTGCACCCAAATGTTTATGGCAGCAATATCCACAATAGCCAAACTATGGAAAGAGCCTAGATGTCCATCAACAGATGAATGGATCAAGAAGAAGTGTGTGTGTGTGTGTGTGTGTGTGTGTGTGTGTATACATATATATATATATATTATATATATATATAGGAATATATATGTGTATATATATAGGAATACTATGCAGCCATCAAAAGAAATGAAATCTTTCCATTTGCGACGATGTGGATGGAACTAGTGGGTATTACGCTTAGCGAGATAAGTCAATCAGAGAAAAACAACTATCATATGATCTCCCTGATATGAGGAAGTGGCGATGCAACATGGGGGGGCTGGGGGGTAGGAAAAGAGTAAATGAAACAAGATGGGATCAGGAGGGAGACAAACCATAAGAGACTCTTAATGTCACAAAACAAACTGAGGGTAGCCAGGGGGAGGGGGGTAGGGAGAGGGTGGTGGGGTTATGGACATTGGGGAGGGTATGTGATATAGTGAGTGCTGTGAAGTGTGTAAACCTGGCGATTCACAGACCTGTACCCCTGGGGCTAATAATACATTATATGCTTATAAAAAAATTAAAAAATAAAAAAAATTATCTGTCTTATTTCTCACCATTTGTCCTGTGATGTGTTTAAACATAGGTTTATTTGTAGCACTTATTTTGCTTAAAGTCTGAAGCACTTGAAACTATAACTTGATGTCTTTTGTGATTTGGGGAAAATTATTGTCCATGATTTTTTTCTAGGATAGCTTCTACCCCATTTCATTCTCTTTTCTACCCCCTACTCCCAGCACTCCAGTAACTCATTGTCATATATTTTCACCATGCTCCATCTGTCTCATATTCTTTTTCTGTATTTTGCATGTTTTTTTTTCTCTCCATGCTTCAGTCTATTTTCTAGAGACCAGATTTCCAGCTTACTAATTTTGTTGCAAGTCTGTCCAATCTGTTGTAAAACTCCTTTACTGAGTTCTTAATTAATATAGGTTATTATTGTATTTTTATTTCTAGAACATGCATATAAACTTTTTATAGTCTCCTTGTAAAATTTTTCATATCAGTTTCCTGATAAAATTTTGTCAGCTAACTCCTTGAACATATTATTATAGAGTTCATGTCTAATAAATGCAATATCTGAATTTTCTGTAGGTCTGTTTATATTGTTTGATTTCCTATTTTTAAAAGTGTTTCACTCTATTATAACTAACATACAGTAAAGTGCACTAATCTTAAATGTACATTCTACTGGTGCTAACATATGTATATCTTCAGCAACCCCCATCAGATGAGATTCAATAGTTATTAACAATATATAAAGAGTCCTAACAAATCAGTAAGATTAAAGAGAATCATCACAAGGAAAAACTGGACAAAAGTGCTAAACAGGCAATTCACAAAGAGAACACAAATAAGCTATACAAGAATAAGTCTAATAAATGTGCAGATTCACTTTTAATCAAAAAATTTAAATTAAAATAGCAATATGAGGTATTTTTCATACGTTACATTAAAAGTTACAAATTAATACACCATTGATCCATGGTGGTAAATCTGGGACTTTCATAAGTTAGGGAAGTAGAAATGAAAATACTTAGCTGTCAGGTATCTCTGTATTTCAAATTTATTTACTCTTTGATTCAGCAATTCAATTGTTAAGGCTCTGTCATTCAGAAATTTTCATAGAAGCACACAAAGATATATTAGCTAATAATAATGTTAATAATAATATCAATACATTTTTTGAGAGCTCACAATTTGCTAGATATAGTTCTTAGTGTTTTATGTGTATTAACTCATATAATTGTCAAGATGACATAGAGGCAATAGATATTTCCCAGTCTAAATGGTAGTTGCAATAGGACACTAAAGCTAAAAAGGGAATATAGTGCTTGTTTTTGCCTCAAAGACTAAGTAGAAGAGGCAAGCATTTTAAAAGGAATGGCTGAATGGAAAATATCAGGCACACATCAGAGTGTTGCCCAGGTGGGTACAGGGCAATGACATGGAACCAGGTGGTTATAAAGGCACAGGACGAAGCCACAGGGGTAGACTAGCCAGACCCCTAAAATTTGGTAACTGTGGGAGAAGGTTTTACTACCTTCATACCACGTAACTTCAATCACCTGCCATCTCTTTGTGCTCCACTGTGCCAACTGCTTCAAGACTTACGAAAGAATGACAAGACTTAGTCTGTTTCTGAGAGTCTGGGCATGACATGGGAACACTATGCACTCTGCTCCAGCCTGCCAGAAAAGGAGTCCTACTCAGATATCTAGTAGCATCTACAGCACTCTGTAAGAGTTTCCTGTCAAGTGTCCCTCTCCAATGCTTGTCTCTGCTTTTCTTAATGGCAGCTCTATGTCTGACTCCTCTCTGTATCCTGTATACCTAGCATAGTGTCTGGCACACAGTGGACAATTAGCTCAATAAATGAATGATTGGATCCATGGAGGGTAGATGAATAGTTGAGTGGATGGGTGGGTGGGAGGATAAGTGAGTCCTCATACCAAGAGTCAACCTTTCCTCATGACAAATAGATAAGAGGGTCACACTAGATCTAATGTCTAATGTCTACTGCTCTGAAAACGGTCCTGTTCTGAAAATGGTCCTATATTCTGATCTTTTTTCCATGCTTCAAGATTCTTTGTGGAATTTATTTCCACCCTGTAAGTTTCATTAGCACAGAGAAAACTATAAGTAAATTAGTGTCGCTTCCTTTAGATTTTTTTTCCTCTTTTCAAAGCAGAAAGATCCTTGTATTTATTCTTCATGTTTCTGAGAAAACAAGCACTAACAGCTTCAGGGATGAATATTAGAGTATCTGTCCACTGTCATATTAATTCCTGTCTGCAAAGAAAATCTATTTCATGTTTATTATTTTTTATTGTTGCCATATACAAAGAAATTGTGATATGATTCAGACTGTCACCATTGTCAGCAATTCTCAACACAGACACTCACAGCTGAATCAAGACATCAGAATGGCATAGTAAGAGCCAGTGGGGCTTCCAAAGCATGACTCAGACTGAAGAAGCAGCAGCTACCAGGCACATGCTCTTCCCATGGTGGAGGACCAGAGGATAAGAAGTCAGGCCAAACCATGCAAACTCATTACAAGCCTCCACTGGGATATGGCTTAGGTCATGTCCACTCACATTCCATTGGCCAAAATAAATCTTGTGACCAAACCCAATATCCATAGGGTGGGGCACTATACAGGGCTTTTTCCAGGGAAGGGAAAAGTAAATATTTACTGGATAATAATACAAACTATCACAGGGAGTCATTCAAAACTTAACTCTTGGTACACCTGGGTGGCTCAGCCGGTTGAGATCAGACTCTTGGTTTCAGCTCAGGTCAAGATCTCTCGGGGTTGTGGGATCAAGCCCCACATTGTGCTCCACGCTCAGCCCAGAGTGTGCTTGTCCCACTCCTGTTCCTCCCCTGTTCATCCTTTCTCTCTCAAATAAATAAATTGAATCTTAAAAAAAAAAAAAAAGTTAAGTCTCAAGGCCCCTGCTGCTTCCTCACAATTTCCTGGAACTCTGTCTGCTTTTTATGCTTTGGTGGCTTTTAACACCCAATGAGTAAAGATAATAAGAAAAAGAGTAACTATTTATGGAGTACTCATGACACTTCAGTCACTGTATATGTATCATTTGTAATTCTCACCACACATCTCCAAAGAAAGAGTTGTTATACATATGTTATACATATCACATACAAGAAAGCTACAGATCAAAGAGAGAAAGTATCTCATGCAGTGTTACTAAGTGAATGCCAAAGATAGCTATCAAGACCATTCGAGAAGCTCACTCACTGCCCATGGGCTCTTTCCAATTTCTTGTGGTGTTCAACTTCACTGATCGTTTTATCTGATGTATTTATTTGTGCCAGTTAAGACCACAGTGAAATACTCCTACATATCAAACTAGGTAAATTTAAGGCTCAAAATACCAAGTGTTTGACAGCTCCTTACACTGCTGGTGGCAATAGAAAAAAAGAGTACAAAATATGCTAAGTCTATTGTCGTTGAGCTATACAGTTGAAGGAACTTATAATGACATAAATAGATACACAGTCCCCTGTGTCCCTGTGGACTTGGCATGACTGTTTCCATCTGTGAGTGAGCATAGTTATATCTATGTCTCTCTGTGTATTACACATGATATTTTGACTTTTTTCTTTAGTGCTATGAAGTCTCTGTCTTTATCCTCTTGATAAATGTGTGAGCCTCCAAAAAGAACCCTTCAGAGCACATCAGATGTAAGTGTCATTAACCCCATTGTGACGTGAGAATATTTAGAGGCAAAGTCACTTAGCAAAGTTGCAAGTGCTGAGTCAGAAATGAGAAGCCATGTCTGCCACATTTCAAATCCTGTTTTTTGGTGTTTGTTTTTTTTTTTTAAGATTTTATTTATTTATTTGACAGAGAGAGACACAGTGAGAGAGGGAAAGCAAGCAGGGGGATTAGGAGAGAGAGAAGCAGGCTTCCTGTTGAGCAGGGAACCTGATGTGGGGCTTGATCCCAGGACCCTGGCATCATGACCTGAACCAAAGGCAGATGCTTAACGACTGAGCCACCCAGGTGCCCCCAAATCCTGTTCTTTCTTTGCTCATGAAATTGTTCTGGGGATTAAATGAGATGAAATATGTAGCATTCATAGCAAAAGTTTGGCAAATATAATTATCATTCTGGTTCTCCCTTCTTCGTCACAGCAACATACCCCAAATCCCTCCCTTCTCTAGTCAAAAAGAACAAACGCCACAACAAAGGGTCTAAGGAAGAAATTGGCTCTTCTCTTAGAGGGCCCCAGGCCTCAGCTGGGAGTAGCTGGAGATACAAATTTTTTAGTTCAGGTTCACACCAACAACTTACACATGAAGGGAAAGGGCTGTGACCCCAACAGGGCTCTCTGAACATTAGTAATTCACTCTCTACTTGCTGGGAGATACTAATTTCCTGATGTTCTGATGGGAATTGTTGGAAACTCATTCAGGAACTCTATGTCTCCTTTCCTTGTGTCTCAGGGCCTCCAGGAAGAGCCACATCAAGCTGAGCAGTAACACCAGACACTGGGGGCTTCTAGGGACACTGGGTTACAAAGGAGGGGTGCCAAGGAGACTAAACTAGTAGCATCTCCCTCACAGCAGAGATTGAGGGCTAGACAGTCCTTGTTCAGCTTCTAGCTGTCCCTGAGTACCTGTGTGAACTTGAGCAGTTACCTCACCTCTCTGGTCCTCAGTTTCCATTTCTGTAAAATGAAGAAGGAAAAGGGGGGGAAAAGACTAAAACAGGGCACCTGGGTGGCTCAGTGTGTTAAGCCTCTGCCTTCGGCTCAGGTCATGATCTCAGGGTCCTGGGATCAAGGCCCGCTTCGGGCTCTCTGCTCAGCGGGGAGCCTGTTTCCGCCTCTCTCTCTCTCTGCCTGCCTCTCTGCCTACTTGTGATCTCTCTGTGTCAAATAAATAAATAAATTCTTCGAAAAAAAAAAAAAAAAGACTAAAACAAGGTACCATCCACCCTGTAAGGGTTCTGTGACATAACAATACCCTCATATAGGAGGACCCAACATAGCACCAGTTCTGGCCCATTCTAGGTGCTCAGAGGAGTGTTACTGCCTGTACATTCCTATGTCTGCTGGGATGTGTTTCTCTGGGAAATCATTAAATCTACAAAAGTTTCAGAACCACCCAGGCTAACTTACATGCTGTGTCCTTTTTACTGACTTTTCTCTGCCCAAGATTCAAGCCAACCCCATTCTGACATCTCTGGGTTTTCTATTCATTCTCTCTCTCTCCTTTCCTTCCTCCCCCACCCCCAACCCTTACTTTGAAGCTTTCTTACTTTTCTTAACCATAGTCCATACAGCTGGACTTTCAGACCTGCCACCAACACATGAGATTTTGCTTATGGTCACTTCAAACTATCCCAGACCACTTGGTGTTCCTGCTGGGTTTCTCTGCTGTCCCTCTTCTCTTAAAGATACTGTTAGAAAGCATCCAGAGGCAGGTTATTCTGGATCCTTAAGATCTACCCCAAGATGAGGTACCACTGCAAGCTAGGGGCCTAGGCTGCAGTTCTGGGTCTGACCTGAGTCCACAACCTCACTGACCCTGGGTGCTGTTTTCTACCCAGCATGTCGAGAGCCAGCCTTTAGCAGAGTCTAGACAGAAGAGGTCCTAGCACCTCAGTCCTAGCAGGAAGCATTGAGTCTCCTCTCTCTCAGCTTTCAAACCTCCTCATTTATGGATTCTTCTCAAGATCTCTGTGTCCCTGGGAAAGGGGAGAGGCTCCTGGCCATGGCTGCACAGTTTGTTTTCACTGATCTCTCAGGACCCCACCCTCCCCATTCCTACCCCATGCTCCTCATTACTCACAGCTTGCAGGAGCCTTAACCAACCAAACCCCTGCTTCCTCTATCCTCTCCTCTTAAAATATGCAGAGCCACAGTTTGGTTTTCTTAAAAGCTTCCAAGTTGCCAATCAGTTAAGTTAAGCCATGTTTCTGCGCTAATGAGAAAGAACCAGAAAAAGGCCCAAGGAGAAAATATTTGCAATACACATGAAAAAGTGTTGTTGTCTTTTGTGTATAAAGAGCTCAAATAAATCAATAAGAAAAACATTAACCACCCTTCTGAATGAGAAACAGCATGAACAAAATATTCGCCCAAAAGAACATGCAATTTCTAAATAAGCATATGACAGTACATTGAATCCCACTAGTAATCAAGAAAATGCAAAGACAAATAATTACATATTTCCCATCTACAGAATTATCAATATTTAAAATCTAATGCTTGATTCTGGCAAGAGGCTCTGAGATGAACACTTGGTTGGGGAGAATATAAATTGTTACAGCCACAAGTCATGAATGTATCAAAAGCCTGAAACATAGTCTCATAACCTTTGATCCAGTTGTTCCATTACTGGAATACAAGCTAAGGTAAAAAAAAATGAAAGGCATATATTTATGTTCATATGGTTTAGCATAGCAAAGAAAAGGAAGCAACTTAGTAATTAAAACAAATTAAAGAGCTTTTGTACTTTTATATGGGGAAATGGTCATGGTATAATGTTTGGTAGTGAAAACTCAGCACTTAAAATCACATATTCAGTAACATCTCAGAGGTATAAATCAAATGTCCACAAGTGTGTAAGAGACTAGAAAAAAATGTACCTGAATGTGCTAGATATTATGAGCAGTTGATAGAGTTTGGGATTTTTTTTTTTCACATTTCCGTTACTTTAAAAAAAAAAAAAAAGAACATCTATCACTTTGATACATGGCAAAACTTTTAATTGTAGATTTTATAGGATCCAAGGAAAATCTGTCTGCCTCTATGTGTAAGAGCTCACAGACAGGGATTGCAGTAGGGCCCCTTCAAGAAGGAACAAGCACTGAGTATGTGTTTGTTTGGGTGTGGATAAAGTGGGCAGGGATGCCCCTCTCATGGGCAACCCTTGCTGGATGTAGTTCTGGGAAGGAAGTAAAAATTCCCCTCTGGGACTCCATCACACCTTGTCACTCTGTGGGGAGCTCAGCTGCTTACACCAGCCACATCCTGCACACATTACTGAGGCTGCTGGAACTGAGCCCCAGCCCTGGCTGCACTTCCTCAGACAAATTCTTGTCACTGCTCCCAACCTCCATTTTCTCAGTTTTAAAATGGGCCTTTGGCAATATCCTCTTTGATGGTATTTATGGGAATTAAATGAGATAACAGTTTTATTGTTATAAGATATAGCTGAGTTCTTGCTACTCCATTAATAAGTATCCAACACAGGAAGACACACTGCATTTCTGTGACTTAACATCAGACTTTTACCATATAATCTAATTTTTCATATACTTATTTTGCCTTCTTAAAATGTGCCTCATTTCTTTAAAATTAAACACTTCCATGGTTAAATCTTCTAAAATATCAAATTTTTCCCTACAAGCTAAACAACCACTCACCATTAAACCCTATTTATCTTCTTTTCAGAATGGCTTTGGATCCTTACTATAAGCGTGCCCATCAAGGGAAGGGGACCAATCTCTCCAATAACTTAAACTTAATATCTTTAAGCTATTTGCTGAGTAAGACGTTGTATTATCACATTTTTTTAAAGATTTTTTATTTATTTATTTGACAGACAGAGATCACAAGTAGGCAGAGAGGCAGGCAGAGAGAGAGGAAGGGAAGCAGGATCCCCGCTGAGCAGAGCCCGAAGCGGGCCTTGATTCCAGGACCTTGGGATCATGACCTGAGCTGAAGGCAGAGGCTTTAACCCACTGAGCCACCCAGGCGCCCGTCACATTATTTTTTTTAAAGGTTCTATTTATTTATGACAGAGAGAGATAGCAAGAGAGGAAACACAAGCATGGGGGGACCAGGAGAGGGAGAAGCAGGCTCTTCACTGAGCATGGAGACCGATATGGGGCTCGATCTCAGGACCCTGGGATCATGACCTGAGCTGAAGGCAGATGCTTAACCGACAGCCATGCAGGTATGCCTCACATTATTATCTAATGTATTAATCACAACAACCTAACTTTGCAGGTTGTTCCAGTTTCACAGATGAAAAAACTGAGGCTCAGAGAAGTTAAAAAAAATGCCAACAGTCAGCCCCATGGAAGGCAGTGAAGATTCAAACCGAGATGGAGTCCTAAAGCCCCAGTTCCTTGCCAGCCCATGATCCAGCACATCCTCCATTTATGGCTGAATCCAAGAAGCTTTAGTTGTATAATAAATGCTACTTTGTTTTTTTATCTGACCTTATCGTTTATGGAATTTTCTACCTTTCTTTAGTTAGTTGCTTGGCTTCCTCCTTGTAAGGAATTCTTGTTATATTCTGGTGGTTTTGACCCATCCTACTTGGAGAAATGACATAAGCGTCTGCTTATATGATTATGTCTAAAGGCCAGTTGCCTGTCAGTGAGCCTTGAGAAGTCTTCCCATAACTGAGGTACAATAACCCGGAGACATGTCCTTTGGTTACCTATTGGCTCTTTTGGCTTCCTTCCAGCTCCCCAGTTGCATTTCAGATAATTGAAGTTGTTTAATTTATGAATTCTGAAACAGGAGATACTATTAGCCAACATGGATCTATGAGTACTACAAAACAAAATGCTGAACTGTTGCTAGTTTCTAGTAAATGCTACTCTGTCCCACTGTTATCTTACAGACATTGCTTCTGCAAAACTCTGGAATTCAAGTGTTCTTGTCCCCATTTTCTAAACGAAGAAATGGAGACTCAAAAGTTTCCACACCTGGTCAAGAGTGTTCTGTGAATAGTTCCCTTCACATCAACATGTATATGTCCATCCTGGAAGTTTCACTAAATATTGACAAGCAGTGTCAATTTCTTCATTAACTAACTAAAGAGAATTATGAACACTTGCCCACTGTGTCAAACAAGCAGTCCTAATAATAATGCCTGGAGTTGGTCCAGCCCACACAGAATTGGGAAAGTTGTCTGTGCTGCACACCTCCAGGGGGCAACCTTACATTCCCTTCAACCTGGATGGTACTCCCAAGGGCACACACATTGTGCAGACATCTGGAATGCAGCCCTGGGACTGCAGCAGAGCAACCTTAATGGGAGAAGCCAGGAGGGTGTCAGCAGTGCACTGGAGGACTGTCAAGTAAAGAATGAAAAGCCCCACAGGAAGGACCAGCCATCAGACATGAGAAGTGCAGGGTGTCTCTTGGGTCTGAGATTTAAAACAGGGGTGCCATGGTCTCAAGTTACCTGCCCTTCTTTCTGGCATGGAGAGGGTTGAGATAAAATGCTACATATAGGGACGCCTGGGTGGCTCAGTGGGTTGGGCCGCTGCCTTCAGCTCAGGTTGTGATCTCAGGTCCTGGGATTGAGCCCCGCATCAGGCTCTTTGCTCAGTGGGGAGTCTGCTTCTCTCTTTCTGCCTGTCTCTCTGCCTACTTGCGATCTTTCTCTGTCAAATAAATAAATAAAATCTTTTTTAAAAAATGCTACATACAACATAGCATTCTTTCTGGGTGATGTAGGTAGACTCCATTTAACTAACCAGAGTGTCAAAATCCGCTTCAAGTTTTTAATTGCCTAAGTGAAGACTTTACAAACTCTACTATGTCTGGAAGCCTCAGACAGAAGTGATCCAAATAAATAACATGGTCTTTGTCCCTTTTTCTAATCCCTTTTTCTAAGAATCTTTTCCAAACACTGGCTCACAGACTGGGACAGAGCCTTTGAGGGGCCAGCCATGCAGGGATTTCCCAGACCACTAAGGACCCTCAGCGGTGAGAGGCCACCCTGCTCTGGAGTGGCAGAGCAGCCAGCCAAGATTCAAATAGGTCTGCCCCTATTTGGTCACCGGCCCTGACAGTGCTGGGACAGGCCCTCATGTCACATCTGGGAGTTTTTCAGTCCACACACAGGGGAATTCACCACAACCTCTGAGTCTGGTAGCTGCAGATGGAAACAGAAACGTGGTTAGAAAAATGTGATTCTTGCGCAGGAAAGTTGGAACAGAGAAGAGTTCAGACGTGGGCGGGAGTGTGTGTTTAAAAAAAAAAGAAAGAAAGAAAGAAACTAAGAAAGAAAAGGGTGGAAACCCCACCAGCCAAGTCTGCAGAAAAAAAAATAAATGAAGTCTGCCTATCTCTGGCCGGAGCCCCTCCCCTCGGCCCGCGCCAGAGGAGCGTGACACAGGTGCCGCTTCCTCCCCGCCGCTGAGGGTCAGGAGTCGGCCGGCGCGACCCTCGCCACCGCTCCGCTGTCCCCTCGGCCCCTGGTCCCGCCGGCGCCCCGCACCCGTCGGCGATGGACAGCGTCAATGGCACGTCGCGGCCCAGCCTTGGTGAGTACCCGCCGCCCGTGGGGGTCCGCTGCTCCGCGGGGTCCCCTGGACCCCACTCTGGCCGGGCCCACGGGGGCCAGGAGCTCGGCCTCAGAGACGGGACCGCAGCCCGGCCCTGGGCATCTCCGGGTCGTGCCCGGAACCCCCGAGCCCCGCCCGGCTCTGCGCCCCGGGGCCTGGAGAGGCCGCCCGGCCACCGCCGCCCGGCGCGCCGCCGGCTCTCTACGTCTTTGTGCGGTGGCCGCCGAGTCTGTGCCGCAGGAACTGGCCCCTAGACTAGTAAGTGAAGGACCTACTCGGAGGGAGAGGACGTCGTACGCTCTTTGCTCGGCGGCCCAGGACGCGGGGACGGATTCGGAGTAAACTTCACTAAACTCCGCCGATGCCCTGACTCACTCTCTGGGCGCGGGGAGGGACACACACATGGCGGAGTCATCGGCTCGCCTTGACCCTTTCGGGTGTTGTAATTCCTCTTTCTTTTTAAGACGGCACATGCTTTCCTGCTGACGGGAAATCCTATACCCTGAGCTTCTTTGTGAGGATGTTGGGAAACTTTGCCAGGCCTCCCCTACGCCCTTCTTGGCCAGCAGGCTTTTGCAATAAAAAAACTAAAATTTCCTTTTTAAGAGTGAATGTTTATCCCGTCTATCCCCACCCTGGCTAGATCTGGTCCTTAGAAACTGTCAGAGGGGAGACATTCTGAGTCTATAGTGTAATCACGTTAGGTAATTAATATGATAATAATATGGGTACTAGAGACACTCCTTTACAAGTCTTTTAAATCCAGGTGGTTGTGTGGCCTCACCAGCGGACCTTGAGCATAGTGGACTGTGGTTAGGTGCCTGTGGTTGCATGCCCACGCTTGTGCCCGTGAGGGTACTCAGTGAGCCTGGGTGCTGCGGGAGGACAAGAGTCGTGCAGTGAGGGCCCCACTGCCTGCTGTGGGATCAGATGTGCCACCCATTAGCCAGGTGCCTGCGGCAAGCTAGCCTCTCTTAGCTCCAGCTTCATCATCTGCAAAATGGGAATAATAGGGTATTCTTCCTTGGGTTGTGAGAATTAAGAGCTTGTAAATGGTTCAGCACAGAGATTGACACATACTAAGGGCTCGATAAATGTCAGGCATTTTTGTTTTCATTTTACACTAGACTGGGTCCGGAAGCTCATGTGCATTAGTACTTGCATGTGTGTTTCTGAGTGTGTGGGAGTCAGACACTAGTGAACTTAGTGTGTGTGTGTCTGGGCCAGGTTGAAAGGCAAAGCCACTGTAATCATTCCAGTAGAGGCGCTGAGGAAGTGCAGGTCTGCGGCCATTACCCTGGCTGGAGAGGACAGGCTTGTTCACCAGGAACCCTACCCCTGCCCCCTCTCTCTAGCAGTTCTCTAGGATTCAAGTTTCAGACCTTGACCAATGGCTGCAGACACTTCCCTTCCGGAGCTCACAGGGATGTAGCCCTTACTTGCATACCATTCTAGATTACCCTTAGGATTTGATTTACAGCCGGCTCTTTGCTATAAGAGAACCCTGGAGCCCTCTTTCTTGCTGCTAATTCAGGCAGGATGTGTCTATATCCGGTCTCAGTTTACGTCACTGCTTCTCAGAAGCAGAGGTTGGAATGGAGAAGACCCTCTGCTCCTGCCCAATCAGGCCTGCCCTACCCCTCTAGTCTCAGTCATCTCCCGTAAGTCCGAATGCCCCAGGTACTGCAAATAAGTCATGTGCAGAAATCCACTGCCTTGACCTTGGATGGAAGGGGTCAACGCTCAGTGAGGAGATAGTCAGGTTTGTCAACTTTATATAGATTTCACTGAGTCTGGCAGAAGCTGAAAGGATTACATTAAGTGCCAAATGAAATTCCATCTCAACCATTGCTCAACCCCTCCAGATATCCACAGCAGTAGGAGTCACATGGCATTGGCACCATCAGCAGCTGGACCTTTCCAAGGGTGCCCATGGTTGGGCAACAATTTCTGGGGACTTGCAGTGCACCTTGGGAAACAGAGGGGTATGGGATAAGAGGCATTCCTGTGTTTGCAGTGGAAGCACATCAGCCCATCTACAATGAGAAGGAAGAGGCAGCAGAGGGAGGTGGCAAGCCATATCAGTTTTCCTCTTTTGGATGGCAGATAGAGGTACATATTTCAAATGGCCTTTTGCAGCCGCATCCAAAACACTTTCCAGAGACTGTGTGAGTACAATGGACCCAACAAGTACAAGCTAAAAACAAATCTGAACAATGAATCAAGAGTTAATAATAGGAAAGAAAATGATACCATCCCACTTCAAGAGCAATTTATTGACTTATGAGAAGCCTTCTGGAACTATTGTATGTATATACAATTACTTTTTGTTTTACAAAATGAAACTTCTTTTATATATTCTACTTCGTCTTGCTTTTTTCATAAGAATATATGCTGGAGATTAGAATTTTTCATCATATATAGACTAACTCATTCTTCTCAGGGCTGTATGCATATGAATTGCATGAATATAGGAATGAATTAATTATTTTATTTAAGCAGTTCCTTCACCAATGGACATTTAGATTGTGGACAGTCATTATTTGTTGTGGTTTTTTGTGTTTTTTTTTTTTTTAAGCCAGACACAGTGCTGTCATTACAACCCTTTAAGTAAGGTTTATGTATTTACACATATATGTGTAAATATATGCATTTGTATATGATTAGGACAAATATACACACACAGATTTAATTTCTGGGACAAAGAGTCTGAACATTTAAAATGTTGGTAGATACTAAAAAATTGCCCTCTAAAAGGTCACATGAATCTCTAACACCCACCAGTAGCCAATGGAAGTCATTCTTTCCTCACACCCTCATTCACACTGTGCAGTTTACGTCTTAGCAAATCTGGTAAGTAAAACATGTTGTCACTTCTGATTGTGCCTCTGTAATTATGAGTGAGGTTGTGCATAGTTTTTGCTTGTTTGTTTGTTTTTTAAACATTTTATCTGTTTGAGAGAGAAAGAGCACAAGCAGGAGGAGGAGTAGAGGGAGAGGGACAAACAGGCTCCACACTGGACACTGGGGCTCCATCTTCGGATCCTGAGATCATGACCTGAGCTGAAATCAAGAGTCAGACACTCAACTGAGTGAGCCACCCAAGTGCTTCCCCCCTTTTTAAAAGATTTTATTTATTTATCTGAAAGAGAGAGGAGGTTGGGTATGTTTTCATACCTCCACAACATACTGTATTTCTTTTTCTGAGAAAAAGGCCTTTCCTCCAAGGCCCCCCCACCGCCAGGGAAGAAGTTTATGAGGTGTCCTCTCTCTTATAGTGACCTGGAGGCAGAGCAGGGCTTGAGCCCCACAGTCAGAGCTGTGGAGTCAGACCTGGGGTTGGACTCACCTCCAACACTTGCAGGCTTTGAGGAGGCACACACTACGTGAGAGCCTCAGTGTTCTCATCTGAAAGTGGGAATAGTAAGAGCTACTTCCCAGGAGTCATGTGACGAATAATAAGCCCCATGAGAATAAGGGCTTGGCATCCTGCCCAGGAATAGTGGTATCTGTGGCTGTTGTTGTTAACAGAATTTATCAAAGCAAACCTGGCCTGCGGGTGTTGCTAATCTCTAGAGTCTCCCTTACAGACAGCTGCTGTTTTTGCTTTTGATAATATAACAAGAATATCAATACCTAGATGCCGAACACTTTAGTAAGGCCTTGTGTGTGTCACCTCTCCTCAGCCTGGTCCCATGGGCATTTTCTTAACTATTTTGCATAGGAAACACTGGAGGCTCAGGGGATGGCTTACCCCAGGGTTCCCAGGCACTGAGGGCACAGGGCTGTGGACATAGGCTGTCAGACCCCAGAGCCAGCAGAGGCCAGCCGAGGGGCACTTAGGGTGCATGTGGACAGGACATTTTGCCACCCAGCACCATGGGGGCTGTGCCTGGGAAACTGTACTGGAGCTTTGCACACAGAGGACCTGTGTGTGGCACAGATCCTCAGAACCTACCAACCACCCCATGGCTCCTCAGCCAGGCCTGTGTTCTGACCTCAGTGTACCACTGCCCACGGTTTTGTAGTTGGGCCTGACCCACACCAGGTCAGCTGATGCCCTTCATCATGCCTTCCACAGCTGGCTAGGGCGGTCCTCTAGAACCTTCCCTTATGGCCTTTCCTGATGCCCAGGATGGCTCTGCTTCTCCAGCTTCACCTCCAGTGCTCTCTGGGTGCTCCTGCACACACATATGCAATCACACATACACACTCATGTTCACATCCACACACTGCCTGCTGTCTCCCTCCTGCTCATCCCCTAAGACCTGGGTTATTCCCCTGAAGCTCCCTGGGCCCTCCCTGAACACCAGAAAACCACTCACCATGGCCCTAAGGACACTGCGGCACCAACAAATTCCTGGAGTTATCCCTTTCCTGGAAATTCTGACCTCCCAAGGGACTCCATCACCCCACATGCCCCCTCCTTGGGGTCTGGTACAGAGAGGTGAATGCTCCTAGGCCTGTATCCATTCCACACGCTGGAAACCCCTTTTAAAAATCATACATTCAGTAGCTGTGTCCATAACTTGGCATATACATGGAGGTCAGTGAATAATAAGCTAAAATGGACAGAAAGTCAAAACAAAACAAACTCTGAAATCAGGGCTGCTGGCCCTGGCACTCACTACCTCGCTCTCTCCCACTCCCATACTGATTCTTATTTCATTTTCTCCCCCAGAGATCGCCATGTAATCTGAACTTGTGAGGGAGTGCTGGCTCCTGTCCTCCATTATTAGGCATTTTCATTTTTGTACATTTTTCCAGTATAAATAGTGTGCAAAATCATAGCATGGCACATGCTGATGAGAGCAGGTTTCCTCTTGTGCCAGCAGGAGCCAAGTCCAAGACATGGGGTCCTATCACAGGCTGGTGGGCTCAGCAGGGCCCTTGCATGACTCCCAGAGAACGTGCGGGGTTGTCACACCCCACATCTTGTTGCTCAGGTGACAACAGCAGAGTAGGACTTACGACCCACCTGCCTAGCACTGTGCCCTGCCCTTTCTCCTGACCTGACATCGTCACCCCCTCTCATTAGTGACTCTGAGATTGACCGAATTGCTGGAGGCTCAGTGTGGACAACTCTGAGAGTTAGAAATTCCAAGGGGACTGGGTCATAGAAGATCCCCCCAATACTGTGAGATTCACCTCCTAGAGCTCAACCTCGTTCGCACAGTATTTATCAGAGGAAAATCCCCTCAAACTTCCAGCAGGAGAAGGAAAATGAATGCATCTTGAAATAGACCAGAGCATCTGTTCTGAACCAGGTCTGCCTCAGTGGAAGCTACAGTTGCCCCTTGGACAACTGTGAACCCTGTAGGTCCACTTATATGTGGATTTTTTAAAATAAATACAGCACGGTGCTGTAATTGTATTTTCTCTTACTTACGATTTTCTTAATAACATTTTCTTTGCTCCAGCATACTTCATTGTAAGGAAACAGCATATAATATATATAACATACAAAATATGTTGATAGACTATTTATATCGCTGGTAAGTCTTCTGGTTCACAGCAGGCTATTAAGTTTTGGGAAGAGTCACAAGTTACACATGGATTTTCAGCTGTTGGGGAGGAAGGGGGCTAGCACTTCTAACCCCCTACATTGTTCAAAGTCAATTGAGTTAACCAGAACCTAATCTGTTCGGGTATAATCAGAACCTATCTCACCTAGAGGAAGGGGTTTACCCAATTCCAGCCCATCCTGTCCCACCTAAGGGGTGAAAAAAAAGAATAGAAACCCTCATGAATTCATAGCCCAGAAGCACAGGTTCACGGAAAGACAGACCTGCTGATAGGGTTACGGGATGCCTCCTCTCCCCGCCACCCCACCGCCACATCACTGCAGTTCTTTTTACACATTACATCATGTCTAGCTGTCAACAAAATTATGAGGCACACTACAAGGCAAAAAATACAATTCGAAGAGACAGAGCAAGCATCAGAACCAGCCATGGCAGGGAATTACCAGGCTGGAAATTTCAAACAACTACGATTAATAGCTCTTTAAGATACTGTACTATAATCTCTCTTGTTTCTGTTCTCTAGCAAAGTCCTTCTGTAGTTAAAGCCACACCTTCTTTTTATTATTGTCAAAACATTGAGGGCGACGTACTATTTGGGGCTCAGTGGACATACTCCAGACCCTTTCCAGGTCCCTAAGGGGGAAGCCGGCCCTCCAGGGTACTCATGGGGGCAGACCCTGGGCAAGGTTACTGAGTCATCTTACTGCGGCCTTCATAGATGGAGGCCTTCTACTCCCACTTCGAATGTGAAGCTCTGACTAGCACATCACTTGCAGAGAACACAGACGGCCAGAGTCCCTTGCTCCCCCTTCTCCTGTAGACAGTGCACATTTTTAAGAGGGGTTCAGGTGTGTAGCTGCCACCCAACTCCAGGCCTCAGCACTGTCATTTCTCCCCCTTGGGAAAATTCTCTCCTGGATTGGAGAAACTTCACATCTTAGCTGTGGGCATATATAATCTCACCAGAGTCTTAAGGTGAAGGACATTATGGTTAGCTAAATCAAAACCAGATAATGTAGTCATGTCTGCCTGCCTTTTCTTTTGGGCCCCAGGCTGTGATTTCTGTATTCACCTGGCAGCAAAGTCCACTGGCTATGAAATTGTACTTTTTCTTTAGAGGCTCACCAAATGCTAAAACCATGCACACCACCTTCAACAACCACAGGCTTCATATTCAGGTTCCCCTTTCTATTTTTTAAAAACCATTAAGCTGGGGCACCTAGGTGGCTTAGTGGGTGAAAGCCTCTGCCTTCGGCTCAGGTCATGATCTCAGGGTCTTGGGATCGAGCCCCACATCCGGCTCTCTGCTCAGCAAGGAGCCTGCTTCCCCCACTCTCTCTCTGCCTGCCTCTCTGCCTACTTGTGATGTCTGTCTGTCAAATAAATAAATAAATTTTTTTTTAAAAAATTAAGCTAAAAAAAAGAAAAAGCAGCCATTTAGCTCAAATTCACTTTGCACCAATTTGCTGGTGATGAAGACATCAGATGATGAGATTTGCAATTCAAAGATTTAGGTGTGAGTCTGAACCCATTGTGACCTGCCTATGGCCTTGAACGTGTTGCCAGGCCTCCTGCATCTCAGCTCATCCTCCAGGACAGGGCTGACTTTGTCCCATGCAGTAACGCAGGACCCCACTCTCGGAGGACCCCACATGTGCTCTGTTAATGCTCTGCGATCACTGTCCTGAAACTCTTAATTTTTGTAAAGGAGCCCCTGCTTTAATTTTGTACTGGGTCCCATAAATTCTACAGCTAGTCTTGATCCACTAAATAGGGGGGGATAATAATCATTTCTACCTCAGGGGTTTGTTCTGAGGATTAAATGTATTATTCTAGATAAAATTCCTAGTATAGTGCCTGGTACATGTTTATCTCTGCCCCTTACTGAGTACTAAGTGAACGCTGGCTCACTCCCGCTGCCAAGTCCCTGTCTGTTTGCTGAGCATAGCACCTAAGGATGGGATGGCACAGTCTGCCCAGGTCTGGAGAGCCAGGGCAAGGCAAGCTGCTCCCTTCTGAGCGGTGAGCACTGCCCCTAATACATGGGCTTCTTCATGTTTCTAGGGTACAGTGAGGGGGCAAGGAGGCAGCCCAGAGAACACACAAAGGCCACTGTGACTTCTCACACCAGCTGTGGCTCCAGCAAACTTTTTACCCTCTGCAGTCAGTTTCCTTACATGGTACTTGGGGGGACATCCTTGTTCCCCTAGACTTATCTGAACACCAGCCTCATCTGAACACTGGGGGCTCAGCTGTCTTGCTCTCCATGGGGAAGCACAGGCTCTTTAAAAACACTGAATGAGTGAGTGAAGGAATGCATGAAAGAATGAGTGAATGTGGAGGTCCAACTAATGCAAGCCAAGCCTGTCTACACAGAGTACTATGGATCCCCATATTCACATCCCCTACCCACCCCCCCACCCCACCCAGTGGCCTCAGAGCCCCTCTTGGCTCATCGCGCTGGCCTGTCCCCATCCTACCCTGCACTCCTTGTTCACGATGACCTGTATGCACGTGGAGACCCCTACCTGGTTCACCCAGCACCTTTCAGTGCCTTCCCTCCTGGGTCAGTTCTTTCTTTTCCTCATGTTGCTGTTCATCCAGGTTGACAGCGAGGACTCTGCCAGGTGCTTCTTTTTTTTTTTTTTTTAAGATTTTATTTATTTATTTGACAGACAGAGATCACAAGTAGGCAGAGAGGCAGGCAGAGAAAGAGAGGGGTAAGCAGACTCCCCGCTGAGCGGAGAGCCCGATGCGGGACTCAATCCCGGGACCCTGAGATCATGACCTGAGCCGAAGGCAGAGGCTTAACCCACTGAGCCACCCAGGTGCCCCCTGCCAGGTGCTTCTTAAAGCTTGGAGTCCCCTCTCTCCTGGGAGGACTCCCTCCACCCCTCTTTTCCAGCCTACACCCCATGCCTGAACTCCTGCTGGAAACCTGGACTTTGCTTCCTCTGGTCGCACCCTGAGACTGACTTGTCATGTGAATTGCTCTCCTTCAGCTTCTACCAAAATTCTCATTTTAGTGAATTAATTTCATCTATGGCTGAAAATCCTGAGTAATCTTCTTTTTTTTTGTTTAATTTCATAATCTCTTTTCTTTTCCTTTTGTGCAAATTCTGTAAATTATCCTGACCCACTCTCCCTTGTGGTGACTATCTCCCTGGCTCAAAGGGTAGAAGGTAGGCTTCATGTCCCATAAGTTATCTCATTTTACCCTCTAGCTGCACTACGGGAGGTATTTTTATCTCTGTTTTGCATATGATGATACCGAAACCCTAGAGGCAACCAACGTGACTTGCAGAGAGCCACAGCCGACCCCTCACACGCATGCTCATGGGTACTGGGGTTTTTCTAGGAAGGGCTCAGCCAGGGCTAACCTGCACAGTAGGCAAGTAGATAGGACCCATCGTGCTCTTAGAGATACCAAAAAATGTGTGTGTCTTTTAAAATCAAAAGGAACAACAACAACAAAACTCGAACTTTTAATACTAAACATTACATTTGTCTTTAGACCAATACCACTGTAAAATAAGACTTTTAATATTTTGGTGGAGAAGGGATCCATGAAGCACCCAGGCCCAGGAAGGTCACCCAGCATCCCTGCCTGGCTCAGAGCACCGGAGGCCAAGGGGCTGGGTACCTGCTGGTCCCTGCGAGGTCATTCTCCCTATTGGACTCTGTTCTGCTGCCAGTACACTAACCACCTTTCATGGCTGCCCTACCTGGAATCTTCACACTCCCCCAGCAGTGCTGCATAATCCTGCTGAGCCCCCTGGGGTGGCCAGCTGCCAAGGCTGTTTTTGAGCCTACCCTTTACCTCTGGCCTCAGGAGATTCCGTCAAAGTAAATGCTTGTGGGGAGCCAGGACTCACTCACTCTCTCTCTCTCTCTCCCTCTCTCTCTCTTTCTTTTACTCTCTTCGCTTTTTTTAAGCCATGTAATTAAGTTGATCTTCACTTAAAATTTAAAAAAAAAGTGGGGGGCGCCTGCGTGGCTTAGTGGGTTAAAGCCTCTGCCTTCAGCTCAGGCCATGGTCTCAGGGTTCTGGGGTCGAGACCCGCATCAGGCTCTCTGCCCAGCAGGGAGCCTGCTTCCTTTCCTCTCTCTCTGCCTGCTTCTCTTCCTACTTGTGATCTTTGTTTGTCAAATAGATAAATGAAATCTATTTAAAAAAATTTTTTTTAAAAACAGGTTTTCTTTATCCTGTTTCATTATTATAGAAACAATTTGTGTTCATTATCGAATTATATGTACAAGACCAAGAGGAAAGGGGTAGGAAGATTCTCTCTAGAGCAGAGGTGACTTTGAGATACTCGTGGGGCATCCAGGTGACAGCTGGAAGGAAGTTTGGTAGAGAGATCTGGGCAAAGATAAGGACCAGGGAAGGGGGGGCCGCCAGGGGCTGAGGGTGGGGGCATGAAGAGTCTCCTGGGGCTGCATGGATCACTCCAGATGGTGTGGATCTTCACACAGGCACAAAGGGATGGGTGGTGAAGAGCAGTTGCTGAGTGCCCGTTCTGTCCTACTCCATACCCACTGAGGATATACATGGTACCTGGTTTTCATCCTGGAGACGTTGCACCAATGCAGATACTATTAATTCCAGTTTAGAAATATGGAAAGTGAGGTTCAAGAGATGGTGTCCCCAGGCCCTCACTGTATACCACTGGCACGGTCCTGCTTTGAGTTAGGTGTGTCTCACTCCACCTGTGGGATGCGGCACCCCCCATGCTGGGAGGAGGTTGCCCATGACCCTGTGCCCTTCCGCTTGGCCCTATGCAGCCCTGAGGTTACTCTCCTGCTTCAGAAGAAAAGGCCTTTCTTTATCCACCCACCCTAGGCCACTTGTGCTCAGTTCTACCGTCCTCTGCCAGCCCACAACTGCCGGCCCAGCAGCTGCTAATGAAATGCCCATAGTGGCACACAAGGGCAGGGTTGTGCCTGTGAGAGCCCTGCCTGCCAAGGCTCACCCACACACAGGTCTCACTTTCCCCTGGAGAAGCAGTGGGCAGCTGCCTCTCAGGTTCACTGCAAGGACACTGGAGACAATAAAGACCCCACCAATTCCCAGACAATTGCTGGAATGCCTCTACTACACAACCACCCCTGGACTAGCAGCAGCTTTGTCTTTTGTTCAGAGATTTCAAGCCACAGGACCATTACTGCATTGTGTGTTACAGTTTGCTAGGTCCTTTCAAATCCATTTCCCATCTTCATTCAAGAGAGACTACTCTCCCTCTTTGAGAGAAAATAAAGTAAAGTTCAGAGAGGCTAAGTGACTTCTAAGAATTCGAGCAGCCAGGGGTAGTAGGTAGAGCAAGGTTGGGACACAGGTCTCTGATTCCTCTGGGAGTGCACTCTTTGTCCCACAGAAACTCATTCTTCAGGTTCTTAAGTCGGGGACAGGTTGAGGGTGATGCCGAGATGCTGATGCTGGGCCTGTAGGGTCACCAAAAGGAAGAAACCGACACTGGCACTACATTCTCCTGTACCTTCCCATACACGTGCACACATACACATACACACACACACACACAGGCACGCACGCACATATTCACGCACAGGTGCGCACAGCATGCATGCACAAACGCCCTTTACCACTTGCTCTCAGTCCTCAGCAACAGACTGGTGTCACTGCCAGGTTCAAGGCAAGGAGGAGCTCTCTTGGGTCCTAGTTTGGCCTGGGGCAGGGTGAACAGACATTTAGTCTATGGGTCCTGCTGACCTCACAGAGAGAGCTGGAAACAAATGTGAGACGTGCTGCCTACAGCATCTCTGGCCTCGGGCATACTTTTGAAACTTTTTCCTATGCTACCAGTTTTCAGACACAGCTTGCATCTCTTTGCCTCAGTCTGGTATCTCTGCAGCACACCTGACTATCTATCGGCAGCTTTGCTTCTCAAAGCCTCTTCTGTCTGTGATCTCATCTGAAGTCAGTGAAATGTTCAGGCCAGATCCCCTTAACCACCCTCTTCATAGGACACACAGGTCTAAAAAAGTCCACAAGGTTGTTTTGGTGATTTGGGGTTTGGGCTCAGCATTGCCTCTTTCATGCCTTCCCCCCTTGAGCCCACCCAGAGTCTATGAACAAAGACAACAATCTATTAGTCAGTCCATTAATAAAAACCACCTTCCCTCTGGCAGGTTATTGATGCAGCACCTGCATGTACCAGATTCAGGGCTACTTTCCAGATTTGAGCCCTATACATGCCCCTCTACACTCCCAGCCTATCACATCATTTGGGGTCTCTTTGTAAATCCCAAGTCTTCAAGGACCCCTTGGGAAGCAGGTGACACAAGCCATGGGCCCTTGGCTTTCTATCCACTTCTGGTGAATCCAGTCCAGAGCACCCCTCCAGATTACCATAATTCAATCTGATGCACTTTGATTTTGGTCCAATGAGCACCACCTGTGTACAAGGGACCACACAGGAGATACAGGGGACACAGACCCTCTCTTCAAAAGATCTTCAACCTAGTTGGGAAGCAAGACACAAGAATATCAGAGGGCAAAGGAATTCAAAATACCCTTCAGGCCACTGGCCATGCCAGGTTCAGCTGCATGCAGCTCTGCAGGTCCCCTCTGGAATAAAGGTCATGTATCCCTGAAACTCCAAAAGAAGTGGCTTTTCATCTAGGGTCTCCCCCCAGACACACACACACACACACACACACACAGTGGTGTCACAGCTACAAATCTCCATTGCAATTATTTTCAGCAGAAATGACATTTCCACAAAATAAATTCTTAAATGAAGTTTGGAAATATAAAAGTGATAAAAGCCTACCTGATGTAGTCAAGTTGAGGATGAGAGGCAGGTGACCACACTCCAGGGGCTCCTTGTGATGGTTCACTCTTAAGTTATCGCTGGACACCAAGGGCTTCGTGTAACCCAGTCTGCTAACTCCTTTCTGTCTGGTGCTTGGTGCTTAAGACAGAATGGTTCATTGATATCCAGTCACTGTTGGTTATCAATGATACTTGGGAGCCTGGATCTCAGGATCCTTCAATTGTAGATATTTCCATTCCGTGAAGCCATAAAATGTTCTCACTATGGTTAAATGTTTGCCTACAGCCGAACTGTAATGTATGCCCAGGTGTCAATCACTCTGCCAATTAGTTCCCTGAGGATATCTTATCATACTTTAGAACCCAACGCTCAGACTCCATGAAGAAAATCTGAAAAAAAAAAAAAAAAGTAGGAAGGGAAACTAGACAGAAGAGTTGATTATGAAAGCAATTTATACACAAATTTTTACTCAATACCATATACATTCCTGGTTCATCAGTAGAAATACCCATCTTCCTCATCTGTCCTAGGGATTAAGGAAGAAACAAATAAAGTATAAGATAAGATCCATGCCCTCAAACCATTGTTGGGCTTCTTGGAGCAGCAAGACACACAGCATAACAGGAAAAAAAAAGAAAAAAAAAAGCAACCAATCCTCCTAGGGAGACATTTCTTATCACGCGAATTCAGGTTGCAGATCAAACTGCCTGTGTTTTGTGATCATTCACTGAACAAGCTAAACAGATATCTAGCTATCTAAAGAACAACTTTAAGTAATATAATTCCCCAAATGTAAATTATGACCTAATATTACCTAATATTCGTAGGTAATATTAAATTATGGTAAATTTCTATTTAGCTAGATATAATTTTATCTTGGATTAAGATTTTATGCCTCAAGAAATAAGCTGTCAGTGATCAATGTTGATTGTTGAGAATGTTCTAACTTTGGGGAATGACTTCAGTAAAAACAAATGGAAAGATGTAAAAAGGAAAAACACCGTGTAAATGTACAGGGTACACACATTATGCAGGGTGATCTGGACTGTCTGAAGAGCTGAGCCAATGTTTGCTGGTCATACTTATCAGTAGCCAGGGTCCCTCACTGTGAGGGGATTGCTGTGGGTGGCACCTCCGTCTTCAGGACACAGGCCATTGCTGTGAGTGGCAGGGCTGTGATTTGAGCTGGGGGTGTCCAACCCTGGGCTGTCTTTTAACCTCTGCATACCACCACCATTCATATGTGCAGAATATAAGGAGTTTCCAAGGAGAACAAAGTTTTCTTTCACAGGAGGAGGGAAAGAATGTTGGTTCAAATGGGCTTTTTAAGTACATTTCCTTGTATCAGGCTCTGGTAATTACCCCTAGGACATTTCCTATTTAAGAATCATGTAGCTTCCAGGGCTCTTCGGTGGCTCAGTCATTAAGCGTCTGCCTTTGGCTCAGGTCACAGTCCCGGGGTCCTGGGAACGTGCCCATATGGGCTCCCTGCTCTGCGGGAAGCCTGCCTCTCCTTCTCCAGCTCCCCCGTGTTTGTGTTCCCTCTCTCGCTATCTCTTTGTCATAAATAAATGAAATCTTAAAAAAAAAAAAGAAAGAAAGAAAAGAATCATGGAGCTTCCGAAAAGACCTTTTGGAACATGCTGCTTTTAAAGGACTTATTTGAGTGAAATGATATTTGTCACTCACTGAGAAAACAAACAATGCTGGAAAAAGTCAAAATCCATTTTGGAGGACAGTCAAAGGAGGACAGAATCCACAGTTTTCCTTCAAAGTTCAGACACCCTGAGGCTGTGTTTCCCATTCAAGAGCACTTCTGGGCCATTTATTTCCTGAGGCTTTGGTCTCCGCCTGCCTATTTTCACTGTTCTTTCTTCCCTCTGTTTCCAGGGTGGTGCTTTGGGGATAAGCCAATGCTGAAGTTGCACCGCCTAGGAGGCACAATTATCTGAGTTCTTGGCCTTATCTTGCCCTCCTTGTCCAGGGGCTGTGGGAACAGAAGTCTGACTGTCTGGGCAGATAAAAGGCTGACCTCTCACTGCCCTGCCTCCTGCCTCCAGGGTCCCCCCATGGTTCTCCTTTGAGCTCCCGTGAGAGGGCCCTCCCCAACGGGGAATGAGTGCAGGGTGGCATTCTCCTCCACCTCAAATCGTGGTATCTCCTTCTGAGCCACTAGTGCCTCCCTCAGGGAAGCTCAGACTGCAGCAGCATATTTCCCAGACCTCCTCTGGCCTCCCTGCACCCAGCCCTTACAAGGTAGCCAGCTGTGGCCATTTATCCTATTCTGGGACCCAAGGCCCCAAGGGCTCAGGATTCCCCGGGAAGTCCCTTTGTGACAGGCCCTGGACAATCAGTGTAATTGGCCAGAGAAGGTACACAGAGCCAAGTCAAGGAGGCCCAGCCCACTGCCCTCACTGGCACAGATGGATTTGACCCTATGCAAGGTTTAACTCAGAGGCAGGACCCCACCCCTCCTTGCCACCTCACCAGCTACTGTTGGCTCCACTGCTAAGCGGTGAGGACAACCTCAGGAGAGTCATCTCACCACTTTGGGCCTCTGTGCCCCTGATGCTTTTGTACTCACCACCCCACAGTATGTCCAGGATCCAATGAGCCCCACGTGCCACCAGACTCGTAATCTGTAGAAAGTGGCCAGGGCAGTGGACAGCGTGCCTGCATTCCAACAGTTGTGCATTGCACAGGTAAAATTCCAGGCCTCCAGAGTGACAGACCTGGGTTCAAGGTGCAGCTCGGCCGTTCATTGGCTTCCTCCCTGTGGGAGAAAATGAGAAGATATAGGAAAAGGCCCAGGCTTAGCATGGGGAAAATATTTAGTAAATATTAGTCTGAGCAGGAAGAGAGAGAGACTCGGTGGTATAGAGACTTAAACCAGGGGTCTGCAAACTAAGGCCCACACCTCAAATCCAGTCTGCCACCTGTTTTTATAAATAAAGTTTTATTGGAACACAGCTGCACTCATTCATTTGTCTATGACTGGTGTTTTGTAACAGAGACCTTATGGCCCTCAAAGCCTACACTATTTACCATGTGGCCCTTCATCAAAAAAGTTTCTCGACTCCTGACTTAAACCAACAAGAGAATCTCTAATGGCTCAACTTCCAGGCCTAGAGCCCATGTGGGGCCCATAGCCTCTCTCTGGGGATACCACCACCCCTGATGAATAAGAAGTCATGGAGGAAAGACCTGCAGTCAAGATCAAGAACCAGACCTCGACCAGGGAGGCCCATGTGGGCCAGACTATGGATACACAAAGTGCCTTTGCTCCCATCACTTGATCTGCTAGTGTCCAGGCCACCAAGGAGAGGGCTCCTCTTGTAGTCTTCACTGTCTCTTGTCCTCTAGTCACCCCTCTGTCAGTACAGGCACTCAGGGCTCTGCTGCTGCCCTGCAGAAAATCCTCATCTCAACGTCACAGAGGTGGGAGGAAAGGCAACACACAGGCTCCCCCTGGGATTACAGCTACGGCGCCTGCCAGCTTACCTCCCACGTTCAGAAAACAGTGCTTCTCACCCACCACCCAGGCAAGGAAAAGGGATAACTCTCCACATGACAGGTGTTGGGCCAGGTGCATTGCCCAGACCTTACTGAAACCTCTTACCCCTCAGGAGGTTATCACCTCTCTTTTCAGATTTGGAGCTGGATACTCAGAAGTGTGTCTGCATTTGACCAGTTATAAAATGGTGGATCCGAATTCAGCCTTAGGGTCCCTGAGTATACACCCATGTTCTTTGCCTAAGTCACCACCACCAGTTGGCTGGTAGGCCAGGAATCACATTCCATGACCATGAATTGAGGACCAACTGTGTGAGGTTTTGGGGATATGACAGTGAACAAACTAGCAGTGATCACAAAAAGGAACTTATATTCTATGGGGTTTGGACAGATAGATAATAGACACATGGAGATAATGCTCAACACATCATATAGTGCCAAGTGCTAGAGAAGACAATCAAGTCAAGAAAGGAGATAAGGAAGGCCAGGGATGAGGGAGGTACCGTTTTATTTAATTTTGTTTTGTTTTGTTACATAAAATAACTCCTTTATTATAGGCTAGCAGTGTTTCAAATGGTGGAACTTCTACTGGTCTTTCAACTCCTTCATCTTCTTTTTTTGTTTTGTTTTCTTTTTAAGGTATTATTTATTTATTTGAGAGAGAGAGAGAAGGGGAGAGCACAAGCAGGCAAGAGAGAGAGAGAGAGAAGCAGGCTCCCTGCTGAGCAGGCAGCTTGATGTGGGGCTTGATCCCAGGACCCTGGGATCACAACCCAAACTGAAGGCTTAACCAACTGAGCTATCCAGGCACCCCACTCCTCAGTCTTCTGATGGCAGACTTTACTGTGAAAGCAGAAGTGGGATTGTAGGTCCAGGCACCACCAGCTACGGATTCCATGCAGGAGCCACAATGCCAGATCCCACAGCTTGCCTTTTCATCTTGGTTTTGCCACAGAAAGAGCAAGTGTACATGGCATACCGGCTCATTTCAGTCTTCTTCACCATTTTCCTGAGGGAAGCACCATAAAGGGTCCTATGTTTACCCACGATTCCAACATTCTTGGAAAGCTTAGCCGTGTTGCAGCAAACTAGGTCTGAGCCCAGAGAGGTGAGGGAGATGAGGGAGATACCATTTTAGAGAGCATGGCCAAAGAAGTCTTCACTGGGAGAGATAATGTTTGAGAAAGACCTAAAGGAAGCCAGGGAGTCAAAAAGGAATATCTGAGAGAGTACAAAATAAGCAGAGAGCATAGCAGGTACAAAGGCCCTGAGGTAGGAGGAGACTGGCCTGATCAAGGAACACTGAGGAGGCAGTGTTTCTAGAGGAGAATGGTGGGAAGTAGTAAGAAAGAGACAAAGACCAACAAGGGAGGTAGCAGAAAGACAATGGGACTATCTCCCAGCACCTGTTGTAGCAGCCGGAATTCCACAATCCTCCCAAGTTTTGGGGACCTCCAGACCTCCTGGTAGAACACTCCTGCCCCTGAGAGAGGAGCCCTTGAGCATTCAGCTAATGCTTCAGCAAAAGACTTAAGAGCGAAGACCTGGAAGAGCCATGGCAATGTGGTGAGAATGAGTGGAAGGGGAGAAGAAGCTAGGGAATTCCGGAGGAGTGCCTGAAATGCAGGGGAATGGGAGACAGGGGGTACTGTAATACCAAGACCCCCCATCTGTCCTCAGCTGTCCTGAGAGATGCTTTAGTTGAGTGCACAGGTGTGCATACACACAGAGGCCAGCTTCCAGAAGCCTTTCTGATATTGCTAGTTGCATCTTCTGGGTCTGAAGGTTTTCTGCAAGGACTAAGTGTGAGTGCAGGGCCCAGAGCCCCATGTACCTGCAGTTCACAGGGAAGCCGGAAGCAGAAGGATGTGGATCAGCCCCTCACCTGCAGCTCTGGGTACAGGGAAGCTCTGAGGGTGCCGACCCGGCAGAGAGCCCAGAGCAGCAACCTTCTCCCCTGCAGTGGAGGGTCTGGCCTGGAAGGGGGTGAAGAGAGAACCATGAAAGAGTGTGGACAAAGGAGGTCCACCCTGCCGTTCCTGATGTTCACGCTGCCACCTTGCTGGGGAAGGAGGTCCTCCTGCCATATTCAGCCTCACCTAGTTTTCGCTGGCAGAATGAAAACACAGACCAGAAATGCAGGCTTCTTCTCCTGGAAATCGGAGAACTGAAGAGACCAGCTCAGGCTCAGACAGCTTAGGTTAGAGCCCAGGATTCCACCACTTCAGGCTCTCCCCGCCACCCCACCACCCATGTGCAAGATACAAATTGATGCAGTTCTCCCCTCAGGCCAGCCACACTAACAGTCAGTGTCATAAGCATGGGAAAGATGTTAAGAGGTTATTTGCACCTGCTTTATATTTGCACACTTTTCTGTTTAGCCTGATAAGCAGTCCAAACAGCAATTCAGTTAAGTGACCAAAGCCACTTAAACACATACACACAAATTCATCCTGTGTGCCTCCTCCCCTCAGAGAATATGATCCCAGCACTAGAATCCAGCTTCTACGGGAGTGACTGGCTTCTCATCTCCACCTGACGACCCTATTGGAAATCAGGCCCCCTGAGCAACTGCTTGTGCTTGGAATCACTGGCACAGAGCAAAGCCATTCACACTTCCTATCTCACTCTGTCCTCGCCCAGCATGGTATAGCGGAGGAGGGAGGGGTGGACAGGACATTAGCATTTATTGAACTCTCTCTGTGCCTGGATGCCAGGGCAGGCTGTTCATGTGCCCACTGGGAAGTTACACACCTGCCTAGATGAGGAACCTAGGGTTCTCACACAGCTCAGTATCCTGAGTGTTCTTGGGATAGAAGTAAAGTCTGTCTCAAGGGCACACCCATAGCACATGGTGGAGCCCACGCTAGGATTCAGGTGTAACTTGATCCCACAACCTCTGCAACTTGCCAGGCTCATGAGTAGGCAGGCAGTGCGCCCCTGTCTATGACACCATGTGCTTTATGTGCCACAGTTCTAAGGGGGAAAATGCTTCAAGCTTAAACATTCCCTGCTTCCCCCAACACACATGCACATACACACAGACACCCAAGTCAGGAGAGCTGCAAGGCAGCATGCACCCTCACTGGGCTCAGGTCTCTGTGAGCTTCAGACCCAGTGGGCATAAGGTTCCCCACTCACTCTTGCATAGGGAAGCCTGGGGTTCCTTGTCCTGAGCCCCTCTCTGTTTGTACCAACAGGGCCCGGACTCACAGGCAGGTAGCCGGCTTGACTGTGTCTGAGTGTGAGGACATTTTATTTCTTCCCGGGCCTTTTTCCCTCCCCTTTATTCACACTGAAGGAAATGGAACCTTCACCCAGGCCTGCCTCTGATAAGACTCTAGGCGCTGAGCTAAGCCTCTTATCAGGGAGTTGCAGGGAGATCTGGTGCCTGCCTGATGGGCCTGGGGCTGATAAAATGGGTCTGGGCCCAGCCACTTACCACCTGCTTTCTCAGACCCATCCCCAGGGCCCAACTCCTCAGAAACAGGAAGAGTGAGACCCAGAAAGCTTCTCTCCATTCTTAAGCACCAGATAGACTCCTGGTGGCCACAGGCAGCAGGACCCAATGAGGAGCAACTGAGGGTAAATGTTTGGCAAGGAGGGTTGATGGAGAAAAGGATGGTAGAGAGTTTTGGGGACGTGGACATGGCAATGGACCTGGTGCCTCCCATGGAGATATCAGGACTACATCTATGGTTTGAGCCAACTCCGAGTCCTCTGGGAGGCCCCGAGGCCTGAACCTTCAGAGGACATGCCAGGACGGCTCCATCAAAGCATACTCATGGGCAAGTTGCAGCTCCTGAGAGATACCCAAACTGGGACTGTGCTGGTGGTGTGCCTTGACCTGGAGACTGAGCTCAAGGAGATTATCACTAGAATATCAAGATATGAGCAACTCTCAGACACCAAGGCTGACAAAGTCTGAAGAGCTAGAGATCAAGGGTAAGGGCAGGAGGGTAGCCAGCGTTGGGGGGACCCAAAGAGGCCTCCTCCAATCTCTTCCCTGGAACCAACCAAACCATCACTGTAATAATTCTCTAATGATTAGCTAAAGAATTAGTGTATATAAAATTTCTGTGCAATGTGGAGAGATAAATGCAAAAGATTGTTTTACACCTGCACCTAGTAGGTGTTCGGCAGTTGTTTTAGCAATCACTACACACTCCTGCTTTCAGAAGCTCTCTTTTGGGTGATTTTTTCCTGCTACATTTCAATCCGGTCTGCTGAGAAGACCTCTCTCTCAGTAAGCTTTCGATGACCACTGACTTACTATGTGTAAGCCACCTTGCAAAATACCGAGACAAAGATGCCGAGACCCTCCCTACACCCCCAGGGTAGTTTTCACATACTTGGTGAGTCTGTGCATAGTAACAGGAGGTCATTTCCACTAGGAGGTCAGGACAGATATCCTCCTTGATGTGTAGACATTCATTCACGAGGTAGGCCCCAGGTGGACTGAACTGCAGGCAGAGGGAACAGCATGAGCCAAAAGACAGGAGGTATGAAGTAGAATTAGAATCCATGTGACATACAGTAGGCTCACATGGGACAGGCAGGAGGGATATGAACACATGAAATAATAATGTGAAGATTCAGGCTGGCTTCTGTCTGTGGCTCTTAGCTGGGGCCCAAGAGATCTCAGGGCTCTCCCCCGGGTGCATTCCCCTACCAGTCTATCGTGATCTGACAAAGAACCAAATAGTCTCTGGGGCCGTCTTGCAATATGTAGGACATACTTATACCAAGAAATTTGTTGTTGTTTATCTAACATTCGAATGTAACTAGTGTCCTACATTTTATCTGGCAACACTAGGAGGATGGGAACTGGGCATGGGTGTTTTTTAAAGGGTCCCATGTGATTCTGATGTGCAGCCAGAGTTGAGAACCACAAACAAGAAGCTCTTGCTTTGAGGGAAAAACCTACATACTCAGTGCCTCAACTCCCAGGCCAGGTGCCTGGGTGCAAAGCCCTCTGGGTAAATGGAGCACTCCTAGTCTTAAAAACCATCCTTAGGGCACCTGGGTGGCTCAGTGGGTTAAGCCTCTGCCTTCAGCTCAGGTCATGATCTCAGGGTCCTGGGATCAAGGCCCACATCGGGCTCTCTGCTCAGCAGGGAGCCTGCTTCCTCCTCTCTCTCTGCCTGCCTCTCTGCCTACTTGTGATCTCTCTCTCTCTCTATGTCAAATAAATAAATAAAATCTTAAAAAAAAAAAAAAACAACAACATCCTTATTTCAAACATTTTCAAGATCCCCTTCTTACTCATTCATCCCAACCACATATGGATGCTTCCCACAATGGTCAAAAACCTATTTTTTACGTAAATTTTAAGATCTGAAACACATCCTGATATTTAATACTTTAAGTGATTTATTTATTTTGTAACCATTTATTTTGCATAATTATATTGTTATATAATTATGGAAGCTATTCATTAACTATATATTTTAATACAAAATAATAAATCACTGTTCATAATCCTCCTACCTGTTCTATCACACCGTCTTCTTCACTTAACTTCTAATCACACTCCTGTCAGAACCTCAAATTCTTTAACCCTCAAGATGCCTTGCCTTGTCAAGTGTAACTTGCTGGACCTCCCCCACACACACGCACCTCACAGCTCTCTGCTCATGTCCACTACTCTCAGCCTTGCTAGCCTCTCATTGTGTCATGCTGATCCTTTCTTGGTGGCTTCTAAGTGCTCTTCTAAACTTGGAAGAGAAAAGGCCCTCCTCTCCATCCCTGTACTACTTCAGAATTTCTAGAGAATCTCCTTTTTCATAATCTCTTATCTGCTAATGGCCTACAATAGAAGATGTAGTTTCTTTAACCTGACCTTTAAGATTATCTACTTCCTGGGACACCAGAGTGGCTCAGGCAGTTAAACATCCAATTCTTGATATCAGCTCAGGTCATGATCTCAGGGTCCTGAGATCGAGCCTAGCATCAGGCTCCATCATTGTCTCTCTTTCCCTCTCCCTCTACCCCTCGACCCCCACTCATGATCTCTGCTCTCTATCTCAAAAAGGAAAAAAAAAAAAAAAAGAAGAGGACTCTTTTCTTCCTATAATGAGATGAATAATGACGTTTATTAATAATATTGAATGCGGTAGTGATTGTGGAAGAAGTAATAAGACACGGAAAAGGAAGAGAGGAAAATAAACCCAAGATATGTACCGGATTTAGCCATTCATCTCTCCTTCCTTCTCCTAAAAACATAGCTTCTATATTTCCCCCAAAAATAGGTATTTGAAAGGTGAAGAATTAAAAATTGCATTTTTAAAAATATGAAACCATCTCTGCTAAAAAAGACAAAATTATTTGAAATCTGCTCTTAGACCATCTGACATATCTAGGAGCCCTAATCCTAACTAGTTAAACAGATCCAACTCTATAACAGGCTGATGTCTCTTTTGGTAACTCTGTTTTCATTCTGTCACTTGGTCTGATAGAATAGTATATTTTGTCTGTATTTACCCTTTGCCCCTAAGATTATGTGTTAGATTTCAACCCTGCATTTGATAAGCTAGATCCCTAATGAGGAAAGATGCACAATGTCTCCTGTCCACATCAGCTGTATTAAAACATACAATTCACCACTCCTGTTGGTTATGAGATATAACCAGTTATCAGACTTTAGCCATACTAACTGAAAAATTCCAAAGTGAAACCAAGTCTAAGTTTGTTGGCTTTCTTGATTGGTCTCCAGGGCATTTATCACTTTCTGTGAAAGAAACATTTAATTTAGATGGCAGTTGATTTGTGTCATGGGATTTCAACTGACAGGAGGAAGAATTATGTATGTGTTTATAGCTTCTTTGCTTTTAAAAGATTAATGTTGGGGAAATATAAATCACAAGACCTGAACGGGGGGCTGGGAAGACAGAACAGGAGAGTGCCAGGGTGATGGATTGAGACGTATTATAGAGTGTCTTCATCAGCCAGAAATACAGTGGGAGGATGGGGTGGAGGGGTGGTGGGTCAGGTGTGGTGAAGAGAAATAGCTTTTCCTCCCTGAGCATAAACACAGCAGAGGGGCTTGACTGGGGTCAGCCAGCTTCCTGGCTGTGGTGCTGTGTACAAAATTCTGTGAACTGGTGACTTCCTGAAGCCCCTTTTCTGCTCTGATACCCAGAGAACAAAGGAGGGCTAACAGCAGAGTGGGAAGCATCTGGAAGCCTAGCTATCCCAGAAGATAAACAAGGACTCCCTACTCCTCAAGTCACAAGCACTGTACCCCTTTGCTTCCCCCACAGGGGCCCTGCATCCAGGGGCCATACGTATGAACACACACATGTGCAGGAGCTATATTCAAATAAATGGGAATGATAAGAAGAGCTTGCTTGTGTTGGGCAGTGCCTCTCTTGGTGCCATGAAGCTACATCCTTCTGTATTGTTGAGTTAGCTGAGCATTAGAGATGGTCATATGCAGGTGGGACTCAGGAGACAGGACCTATAGCCATACCTTTCTGGTGCCACAATCCACACTCCCTGTGCTGTGCATCACAACGCCCCTTTAATCACTTTAAGATAACTTCTGTAGAGCTGTGTGTTGATGTACTTTTGCCCTTCTCTTCATCACTGACCCCAAGCAATATACTCCCAATATATAGGTCAAAATGTACCCTCCCTTTCAAACACTAGTCCAGGGGCGCCTGGGTGGCTCAGTGGGTTGGAGCCTCTGCCTTCGGCTCCGGTCATGATCCCAGGGTCCTGGGATCGGGCCCCACATCGGGCTCTCTGCTCTGCAGGGAGCCTGCT
The DNA here is from genome assembly GCF_963455335.1 of Martes martes. Taxonomy (NCBI): domain Eukaryota; kingdom Metazoa; phylum Chordata; class Mammalia; order Carnivora; family Mustelidae; genus Martes; species Martes martes. Next base: position 87,259,107 of record NC_137890.1, on the reverse strand, counting down.
TCCCCCTCTCTCTCTGCCTGCCTCTCTGCCTACTTGTGATTTCTGTCTGTCAAATAAATAAATAAAATCTTTAAAAAAAAAAAACACTAGTCCAGCTTAAAAAACAAATCACCACAGTATCATTCACAATACTAGCTAACAGGAATTGCATATTAAATCATACTGTGCCATCTATGTACATCATCTCATGTCATTCTCACAACTGTCCTGTGAGGTAAGTTCTCTCGTGATCCATTGCATGTGTAAGAACATTGAGTCTCAGCACACCTCAGCCCAGGATGGGGAGAAAGCTGCATCCTTTGGTTTAGATGCCCTCACTGGCTTAAGAGGAGGAGAACTATTCCAGGGAATGGAAGAGGAGCCATGCATGCCTCCTACTCCTGTGGCTTCCCTTCCTTCTAGAATCTTCACCACAGCTCTACCCTTCTGGTCTGGAATCTGGAGGTTCCACTGTCTCAGGGCCATTTTGGCCTCCCATGGCAGTTCTTGGGGGCAAGTGGTCTTGTCTGTCTTTAGAATGTGGGCACTCATGCCCTCATCTGACAGGATTTCCCTGAGGCTTTGAACCAAGATCCCCAAGCAATAGGAGTCCCCTCCACCTCCTACTCTCCTCGCCACCCGGCTCCTCTCCTAGTAGGAAAGAGCTCTGCCGCTCCTGCCTGTCAAACCCGGTGAAGGAAGGAGAAAAACATTTTCTCCATCCTGTTCGCCAACTGATGAGCCTTCTGGAAAGCCAATAACAAAGCATGGCTAACTAAATCATCATTATTTACACATGCAGCCTGATCGAGGACATTTAGTCATGTAATTAGGTACCTAATTATGCTGAAAATGCAATTATATGATTTTTTAAGTGAATTAAGTCCTCCAGAGAAGTGGTAAGGATTAGTGCACGTGATCCAGCTAGAGAGCAGAGACAGTAGAGGGCACGTCAGTGTGACCCTGGGCTGTGCAGAGACTGAGTGACCCGTACCTGAGTCACTTGTGTGAGCACACACACACTCACACACACACACACATGGCTTCACTTCTGTGTTCCCAGGACTCTGCACTGGCCTGCTGCATACCAGGAGCTTAATAAATGACATCCATTAATATCATTGAAAGCTTAGTGTGCATCTGTGGAGGGATTGTTTAATGACTGACTTGGAGACTCTTAAGGAGGTTATTTATTTAACATGTGAGAGGCAGGTGTGCAGAAAAATGATAAAAGAGTCAGCTGGGACATGTCAGAGGATATTTTATGCAACATCACTTACTCGTTCATGTAGCATTGTGTCAGACGTTGAGGTATATAAAATACAGTCCTTGCCCTCTAGTAGTTAAAAATCAGTGCGGAGACAGACAACTGCAAAGCAGGTTAATGGTGATTTGAACAAGTTGTTCAGCAAACTGCAGCCTTCAGGCTAAACCCAGCCTCTGGCCTGTTTTGATAGAGTCATGGTTTTTACATTTTTAAAATATTGTAAAAAAGCAGACAAACAAACCAATGAATAGAACAAACAAAGAAGAATATATGTGGTCTATGTATAGCCTAAAACATTTATGAGAAAGTTTGCTACCTTCTGCAGGGATAGAGGAAGGATCACACAGGCCCTTTGCAGAAGTCAGAGGCGGCTTCCCAGAGGAGGTGACATGATCTAAACCTGTTTGCAGAACAGGAGCTTGGAACGGCCCTGAGACTTGGCACAGCACTCAGGCCTCCCAGGAGCTTCCTTCCAGCCTGGCGGCTAGAACATGGAAAACAAAGATTAAGGACAAATTGAGAGGATTTCTACCTGAAATAAGGGCTGTAGGCATCCAGAAGTTCTGAAATGTCAGGCAGTGGAACTTGGACTGGATCTTCAGCAGAAGAACCAACAGGCATTTGCCCAGACACAGTAACATGCCCCAACATCAGTCAGAGGGAAGGGACAGATGACTCAGCTTCTCAGGCCCCCTCTAGCCTAGAGACCATAGACTTAGCTCTGAATCATCACAGGGTCCCTCTGGGGACTGAATGACCGGGGAGAGAAGAGCAGCTGGAACGAAGAGAGAGGCACACACAGACACACAGACAGCCCAACGAGGGCCCCTGACCTCCCACACACAGACGCCAGGCACACGAAGTTCCCTAGCCCTCTCCTCTGTGGCTCAGGGCTTTCCCCCTGACCAGGCCCTCAGTGCTGCCTGGCATCTCTGTCCCTAAGCCTCCAGACTGCATCACCAAGCCCCCTTCCCTCAGCTTCTTCTCCCTTGGGGGAAGATCAGCCTGGCTCCTGGAGGACACTGTGTTTCTCTCCCACGTTCTTGTGCCACTGGGCACAGTGTGGAAACAGAGGCTACTCCCAAGGCACTGTTACTTCCTTACTTCTAAAAAGCACACATCCTGTTCTCTGAAGCTGTTGCCTCTGCTGCCTCTCCCACACACATGGCCACTGTCATTCTTAATGCCGTTCACCCTCAAAGGTGACTTACCCCAACTGTAACTTGACATCAGCCCTACAGTCACTCACTGACAGGGGATACTAAGAATGACCCCAATCTCCATTTCAGTCACCCTGCCCTCCAAAGGCTCCGGCACTCCTAGCTCCTGCCCATGTCCATCCCATATTTCTACTCAGGCAATTCCCTAGCCCAGAGGCTCCCCGGGCCCTGCAGCCTGGCCACCTCCCTTCCTTTCTCACCTCCCTTCCGCAGCTCAGATTCTGCAGCCCATTGCTATGGCCCTTTGTTGTATGTCCTCAACTCCTGCCAGGAATTTCTAGGAAGTATGTTCAAGCCCACTACTTCTCACCTCTTCCACTGGAGTTCAAGCCACCACCATTCTCTCCACCTTGGGTTTTACCACAGCCCGCCATGGTCCCCTTCCCCTGCACAGTGTAATCCTGTCAACGTCTCAGTTCATGTCACTCCTTTTCTCAGAATCCTCCCATGGGTCCCATCTACCTCAGGGTGAGACCTGGCGGCCATCCAGGGATCTCAAGGCCCTACGTGGCCCCAGTTCACGCTCCAACCCTGTCTTCTACAGCTCATTTCACCATGGCCACACTGGCCTTCTGGGTGTTCCTGAAATATGCAGAGATGCTCCCACTTTGGTGCCTTTGCACTTGCTGCTCCCTCTGTGTACAGCACTGTTCCCCCAGATACCCTCATCCTCCCCTCATTGCCTGGGTCAGACCTCAGCCACATGCCACCTGTTTCCTGATGCCCTCCCAGCTGCACTGTTTAAACTTGCAGCTCACCCCTCCCCCAGAGCCCCACCCTTTTTTCTGCTTCATTGTTTCTCTTAGCACCATCTAGCACACTGTAGAGCTTATTAATTTCTCCTTTGCATCATCTGCATTTCTTCCCTAGAACGTGAACTGAACTCCAGGAGAACCGGATCTCTGAGCTGTTTGTCCACTGCTGTTACCCAGCCGGTTTGGGCTGAATGTTCTTCTCATCTTTTCTCAATCTCTTCTATTGGCTCAGTCTAGATGATCCAACTCCTTCATGCTGCATGCCTGCACCCAGACATGCCCATGGCTGCAAGCACACCCCACTAACTCACACACAAACACATGCTTGCACACTTTCACACTCACACACACTCACACTGGGCAGCCCCACCTCAGTGCTTTGACCAGAGCCCCAGTGTGCTGCCCAGCAAACCATCACCTTTCCCTGCCTCCACTCTCTCCAAGCTTCCCACATTCTGTAGAAGGTTCTGTTTCAGTTTATCTCACTGGGGGGGGGGGGGGGAATTAAAAACACTTCAAACACCAAAAGCATGTATAGGAATGTTTTAGCGGAGCTTTGCCATGAAGGGCACAGAGAAAGGGGCCAGGAGCAAGAGGGAGACAGGGTATCAGGGGAGGTTTTCCTTTTCTTAAATTTGGAATGGTCACACTGCCAGAAGTGATCTGGTGGAGGGACTGATTCAGTGATGCACGGGAGAAGAGAGGATCTCAGCAGAGTCCAGTAAGACATGGGTCTAGTACACACACAAAGGTACAGTGGTAGGGAACCCAGACAGCCCTGGACAGCATCAGAGGGAAAGCTGAGATGTTCCTGATTTGGTGCTCCCTGCTTTCCTCCTAGTCCTCTCCTGCTCCCTCCCAGGATGCCCTGTGGAAATCGCCTGGCTCAGCTCTTCTCCTCTTCTTCCTGCCCTTGGCTATTAAGGCCATCAAGGCCCTGGAAGCCCCAGCTGGGGCTCCAGCCTTACCTCTCCCCTGAACCCCTGGCCCTGTGCACAGTGGCCTACCCTGTGCCTATGCTGCAACCTGAAGGCTCTCTGTGCATAGCAGCACCCCCCCAACCCCAGTGATCCCCCCCCCCATAGTGAATGCAGCCCAGCCTTCCTGCTGGGGCCAAACCCTTGACTCTTCCTCCTCTCTGTTTTCTTCCTTCCTCTCTTTCTTTCTTTCTTCCTTCCTTCCTTCCTTCCTCTCTTTCTTTCTTTCTTTTGTTTTCTTTCTTTCTTTCTTTCTTCCTTTCTTTCTTTCTTTCTTTCTTTCCTTCCTTCCTTCCTTCCTTCCTTCCTTCCTTCTTTAATTCCAGACGTGTCCAAAGTACCTCCGTTCTTTCTCACCAGCGCCACCACTGTGCAGGCCTAAGCACTTCCCTGGACCACGACTGTAGCGGTCCCCTCCTCACCCCAACATCTCTCCTCAGCTCGGGAGCCATGGTGACACTGCTCAGATAGAAACTTCCCAAACAGTCCTGCGGGAGACCCTTCCCTGGCCTCCCACCCCTCTCAGATGGAAACCATACTTCTTTCTACAGTAGAGTGCCACATCTTCTAGGCCCACAGTCTCTGGCTCACCCCAGAGCTCACCAAGCCAGCCTGCCCCCGGCCTTCACACTGGCCAATGTCCAGCTGGGACACTCCAGACATTCTGGAACTTTCAGACTCAGAAGGAGCAGGGCTCATTCTCTCCCTGCTTCACACTGTGTTAATGGGATCGGGCTGCTACCACAGAGCACTGTGCTGTGGCCTGGAAGACTTCAACAGCAGACATTTACTCAGGGTTCTGGAGACTGGGAACCCAAGATCAAGGCACTGACAGATCCTGTATCTGGTGAGAGCCTGCCTGCTTCCCAGTTCATAGATGACCATCTTCTCTCTGGGTCGTCACATGGCAGGGGGGGTGAGGGAGCGCTCAGAGTCTTTTTATTAAGGCACTAACCCCATTTATGATGGCTCCACCTCCCAAAGGCCCGACCTCCTAATGCCATCCCAGTGAGGGCTTTCAACATATGAATTTGGGGAGAATGCAAACATTCAGTCTCTAGCACGGCCCAAAAGCACTTCCTCTAAAAGGCCTCCCTGATCACTCTCTTTCTCTTCTCCCTTCTTTATGTCTCATAGCATCTATCACCACCAGGCCTTGTAGCATGGATCCACATCTTTCATGAGCTATTGGTTGCTCCCTCCTCTAGAATGGAAGATGCTGAGGACCGGGTTTGTGCTGTGCACTGTGAGATCCTCAGGCTCTAGAACAGGAACACAGTAGCCATTCAGAGACTTTCACTGGATGAATGATTCTGGAATGAGCTTTGGAATTAGACCTGGATTCCAATCCCAGAACTTATCCATTGTGTAAACTCAGGCAAGTTACCCAACCTCTCTGAGCCTCCATTTCCTCAACTGTAAAGTGATAGGCATTATAACATCCGTCTCAGTGATTCCTCTGAGAAATAGGAACAACACATGCGATTATAAAATGAGTCCCTAATGGTGGCAATGGCGTCATTATCCACATCGGGAAAGGAGAGTTTCAAGTAGGAAAAGAGAGCCTTGGGCAATCAGGATCCCTGGGGAAGTAGAGGATATGGAGGCAAGAAGGGAAACCCAGGCCTCGGGCTGTGAAGGAGAGAGCACACAGAGGCCATGAAGACCCATGAAGGTTTGGGGAAGTCTGGGAAGGTGACCTTGTCTTCAGAAGAGCTTCAGAGACAGCCAGATGCCCAGGGTGACTGCAGAGAAAGGCTTGATAACACCAGCCTCTCTTCTTTCCTAAGCTGAAAAGATCAGGTCCTCCCTAGGTCCCTGTGCCTGAAATCAGGATTGAGAAGACTTATCACTGACTCACTTCCTGGATGCACTGTCATTCTTAGCCTCATGCCTCACTGAGAGCTCCTTACAGAATTATTTTTCCCATTATGGATCTTGCTTACCATCCATGTGCTTGACCTTGGGCTAGAACAGACATAGCTGGGAAGCTCACAACCCACCATCAGTGGTAGGGCCCATGCCTTAGAGAAGCAGCTGCATCAGCTCGAAGAGGGGCCCTATAGGACTGCAGGTCCTGAAGGGCTTTGTGTGTGTCTGTGCACTTGTGTGTAATATAATACTTGTGTGTAATATAATACACGAATTTTTGGTGCTTGGGTGGCTCAGTCGATTAAGCATCTGCCCTCAGCTCAGATCATGATCCCAGGGTCCTGGGATCGAGCCCCGTGTTGGGCTTCCTGCTCAGCAGGGAATCTGCTTCTCCCTCTCCCTGCTCATGTGTGTGCTCTCTCTCTCTCTCTCCCCCTCTCAAATAAATAAATATTTAATATTTAATATTTAATTAATTAATTTAAATTATTATTAAATTTATAATTTATATATAATATATTATATATATAATTTATAATAATTAAAATTATTATAATAATAATTTAAATTAAATTATTTAATTTAATTAATTAATTTAGATTATTTTTATTTTTATTTAATTATTTAAATATTAGATTATTAAATTAATTTAAATTTAATTTAAATTAATTTAATTTAAATTAATTTAATTACATTCTAAACAGACACTAGACATATCCTAAGTGGAGTCCACACACTTCATTGTCCTTGTCTCTCTAAGTGGCCTTCAGCATCTCTCCACCTCTGGCCGAGTGAAGAGGACCCGAGAGAGTCCCCAGAGCATGCAGGGCTGATGCCACAGAGAAGCTGGCTCTGTGTACCTCTGTGCAGTAGGGGCAGCGGCAGCACATCCTAAATCTCCCTTGCTCTGCAGGATGAGGCCCAGAGGAGTTGGATGTGAACCATCCTCAAAGCAGCCCACTCACAAGAGCTCCATCCAGTCTGGACAGGGGCCTGCTGAAGGATCAGTCAGCTCAAGGCCCACTAGGGTCAGGGGTGGACACACCTGCCTCAGTTCTTCCCAGAGGCCATCACTCTACCCTCAGAAAGAGCCTTCCCAGTCCAGGGCTCTCCCTCCAACACCAAACAACCCTAGTTGCCCGTTAGGTAGAAAGATGGTTCCTCCTGGCCTCGCATCTCCTTCCCACTGCAGCTCAGGAGGGTCCGAACTCAGAACTGGTGGGGAGAGAGGAATTAAGGAGAAAAGGCCAGGCTCCCTTTCCCCTGCTGGGCAAGCTGAGCACAGTGAGAGCTTTTTTAAAAACATTTTATCTTATTATGGTATGAACACTTACCATGAGACCTACCCACTTAACCAATGTTCCAGGGTACCAAGCAGTTGACTGTGGACACAGTGCCATATGACACAGCTCTAGAGCTTTCCACCTTCCTTTCCTGAAACTATGTTCATTGATTAGCAAGTCCCCATTTACCCCCAACCCCTAGCAACCACCATTCCATGCTTGGATTCTATGAATTTGACTATTTTAGATTCCTCATGTAAGTAGAATCATGCAGTGTCTGTGTTTCTAGGACTAGCTTATTTCACTTAGGAGCTTTAAAATGGATATGAGACCAAAGCTTTTGTTGTGGGCTGGACTCCCCCGGAAGGGACTGGAAAGTTAAAGAATCGACCTACGATGCAGTCCCCGGCCAAGAGAAGCTACACAGAGCATGTTCTGACAGCTTAGAGGGGGGACAGAGCTGTGTCTGCATTGTACAGCCCGATCCCCACCTGCCTCTCTTACACCACAGTGCCCTCCTCCCACACCTGTTCTACTCAGGGCCTGCCCGCAGCAGGCATTATCTGTAGGAGACCAGAAAGAAATTTACATTGTGACTGAGTACTTGCATTGAATATCCATGGACTTAACTGGATGAGAGAACGTATAAACTTGCTGACAAAGCATTGCCATTGTCCATGTGTATCTTATTTCCCCCACAAAACAACATGAAGTAGTGATGGCAACCCCATGCCAGCTCACGGAGCTCTCCTGAACTGATCAGGTAACAAGACAAGCCCAGGTGGAAAGCTTGTCTTGGGGCTAGCTGGCCACTTAGCTCAGGTGGAAAGGGGTAGAATCCAGGGCTGGTTTGATAGACCTGGGAAGCTGTGGATGCAGTGTAGGTGTTGTGGTCAAAAGGGCTTTAGAACAATGAAGAACCAGACAGTGGTGGCCAGGATGAGCATTCAAGGTTATTTCCACCCGAAAGCTCACCAGGAGGAGCATTCAAGGTCATTTCTAACCCAAAGCTGCTGGGAACCGAGCAACTGTTAAGTACATGCTCACTACAACGTCTACAGTAGATGACATGAACTCCTCCAACACCCTTCCCACAGACATTTTGAAAGATGAGACATTCTGTGACCTTGAGGTATAATACCAGCTCTCCTGAGGTTACAGTGGTTGGCTTTCAGGGACTACAAGGATCTTCCCCGATTGAGCTCTCTGACACCCACACAGCTAAGGGTGCCTTTCTGCAAGGCAGACTAGAGGTCATCGCCTCCAGGCGCTAAACCCCACTACTTCTTTATAAATAGAAGGATAGATACAGACTCCAAAAGTGAAGGGTAAAATCACTGATGGAAGATTCACTGTACTTGGAAAAAAAAAAAAAAAGAAGCAAGAAATATGGATGAGCATGAAGTGACTGAAGATGGGCCACAGGGATAAGGAAAAAGGAAGAGGTGGAAGCCAAGAGGCGAAACTGAGTCTGTGCGCTCCATTTTATAAGGTCGCTTCCCCTGAGACTGAGATTAGAAGGATAACTGAGGCCTCCCTTCAAAGACTCCTGCCCAGAGGGCTCTCAACCAGTCTAGGAAGTGAGAGGGACCCCTCCAATATCTTTAGGAAGATACTTAAATCCAGGAATCCTTGAGAGCCCAGCTGAGTAGAACACCCACAATGACTCAAGAGAAATTATGCAGCTTCTATGAGGAAGCCAAGCAGAAGCTATGCACCTGTGCCATCACATTTCACATGTGAGGAAGCTGAGGTTTAAAAGGCCACAGCACTCCCCAGGACAGTCCAGGTGTGGTCCAGGCAGGAGCTCAGTTGTGCTACGGGACTGCCCCTTGCTCTGGATCACACTCCTTTAGACACAAGCAAAACCTGTAGTCCAGAAGCTGCAGGATTTCCCATATCCAGGCTCTGACTCATTCCCTGAGAGGGCCAGAGCTTACCTTTGTTTCCACTTGCAGAAACAAGGGTGTCTGTGAGGACTTTTGGACTCAAGCCACACCTGGAACTCCTCCATCCACATCTGCAGCCCGTGGAAAAGGCAGGATGAGCTGGGGGCATTGAATACACTTGCAGTTTTCCCCAGCGTGCACCTCTTTATTGGAAGGGAAAATGTCTACCAGGTCAAGCAAAGGATATGTGAACACAAGACTTAGATCATTGAGAAAGCGCAGCCATAGTCCCACTGTCCAGTGACGGTCCACAATGACTTTTGTGGGGAACACTGCGAAAGGATGCAGACATCCCATGGGGTTTAGGGTGGGGCAGGCAGATGGGGAGAGTTGGAGGGAACTCTGTGGACATTATAGTCCGAGGCTTTGAAGATTCTGTGATAATAGCTGGTTCTGTAGATCCACTTCCAATTCTTGACCTTAAGAGTAACATGTTTATCATAGATGATTTGGAAAATGTAGAAAACTGTATGTTAGGAGAAAATAATACCATCCCTAAACCCCACCCATCACCCAAAAGCCACTACCCCAACATGCTATTTCCTTCAATTCCTTTTTCATAGTTTTTTTTTTTAATATTTAATGTAATTTATATTTACGGGGTCCCTTTTCCCCCCCTTAAATCATACTGTAAGCATTTCCTCCTGTCACTGAGGATTTCCATGCATCACTTCAATAACTGCATAATATTCTATCATATAAGCATATCTGAATTTACATAACCAATTCCCTAATGTAGAACATTTAGATTGTTCTCTTTTATTTTCTATTTTAAGCCAAACTGCAGTATACTTTCCTAAGCATGAATTTTTGTTCCCTTTTCAGATTATTTCACTAGGATCATACTAGAAATGGAATTTTTGATTCTCAAGGTGACATATTTGCCAAACAGTATACAAGAGAATTAAAGGTGACCATTTTTGAAAATCTCACTTGGAGGCTATTTTGACATTGTTGACAATGGTGATACTGGTGACAATGGTGATAATCCAACAGCCAGCCTGTGCTGGCCACGGCCCCAGGTGCTCACCACACACTAACTGACAAGGAGCCTACATAGCTGTGCCATCACATTTCACATGTGAGGAAGGTGAGGTTAGAAAGGCCACAGCACTCCCTAGGACAGTCCAGGTGTTGTCTAGGCAGGAGCTCAGTCGTGCTGCGGGACTGCCCCTTGCTCTGGACCTCACTCCTTCACCTGTTCACTTCCAAGCCTGGCTTACACAGCCAATGTGCACACCTCACAGGTATGCAGGTAAGCAGGCACCCAGCCACGAGCCTGGCAGGTGGAGGCTTCCTGTGCCCTCACTCTCCCCCAGTCTGGATGGAGCTGGGGCTGGAATAAGTGTATCCAGGGCCGCCTGTGCTCCAGTCACTTCTGCAGGAGCTCAGAGCTAGGAAGTCAAGCTGATTGGGATACACTGTCCCCTCTTGGCTTCTCAAAATATCCGCAAGTATCTATTCCTTTTGCCAGTTTGGTGCCCCAAACACCTTTCTTTGGAGAACCACTTCCTTGCTGCATCATCAGAGCCCAGGGATACTGAAAAACATCGGCAGAAGTTGTTTGTCCTTCCATAGGTCTCACTGCAGGCATTCAGTATACAAATGGACATCCAGGGGGCAGTTGAGACTTTCAAAGTTTCCAAAGAACAAGGAACAGGAGACTAGTCTTCTGATCTAGCATTGATCAGAGGCCAAGTGCACCTACCAGATGCTGGCATGGGGCCCTCTGTCCTCTCACCCAGCTCCAGTCATGGGGGCAGGCAAGGAAGCCAGCACAGGTGACAAATTCTCACAGTAAACACTATGCCAGGTCTGAAACTACATCAGCTGGCTCCTGAAAGAAGGGACACTAAGCTCAGAGTTGTTTAGAGGCCAGGCAGCTGAGAGTGTGACTTCTTATTTTCATTGCTAAGAGAGGACCGTCCCCCACAACTTCCATTTACTGAAGCCTTATATCACCTCCTTGCAAAGAGGAGGTGTGTGAAAGCACTGGAACTGAGCACGTGATCCGTAAGCCACTCTCACTGTCATGAGCTCGGTGGTTCTCAAAGACAGGTTCCTGGTTCTCAAAGACAGCATCAGCAGCACCTGGAACATAATTAACAATGCAAATTCTCGGGTGCACTCTTGGTGTGCTGAGTCAGAATCCGAGGTGGGCGCAGTGATCTGTGATGTCACAAATCCCCCAGGAAATACTGATGCACACTCAGATTGAGAACCCACACCTTAGCTATCAGCCCCCTCTAGCCCTATCAGGAAGAGGTTTTACTCTCTAAAGGAAGTAGAAGGAAGCGCCAAGAAGTGAGCTAACTTGCCAGAGAAGTTCTGCCCTCCAGCCTAGGTGTAGTCCTGTTGTCATGGGGCTTTGTATCTGACATACAATGACCAGGCACCACAGCAGTTAGGCCCACACAGAGGTCCTCTTGCCCCACCTAGAAGTCATGACCACTCTGCTATAGACTTGCACCCTGAGTCCTCTCACCACTGCACCCAGCTCCCCCTGCTGGCATTGCCCAGTACACCGTCTCAGTAGGTCCGTCTTGGGAGCCCCCTCTTCCTCCAGGAAGCCATTCCTGAAAACATCAGAGAGCTACTCTTTCTAAACTTACCTACATGCCTTTGTCTCTATTACACAGTAAGCTCCTTCCAGGTAAGGGTCGTGGCTTAAGTAGAGAGCACATTGCTGCAAAACAGTAGGTGCTAGAGAAATGTGGCTAGGGACAGAAAAATAAACAAACAGAATCATGACCACCCACATTGTCAGAGAGGCTGGGAATCCTGGGGCTGAGCCTGATGGTTGAGTCCCCTCTGCCACACCCCCAGGCATATCTTTATTGCTCATTTTGACACTTTACCACACAGACAGTGTTGGCAGTCTCTTTTCACATAAATATATTAAATCTCCTCAGCCAAGTCATAAGCTCCCTGGGGCACACCCTATCTTCTCCACATCCCCGGGCTAGGTAAATGCTACCTGCTCAGCCAACATTGATGGCTTGCAAGAGAGATGGATAGACAGTGAATAATAAGCTATCCATTTATTATTTTGAAGCAATACTATCCTGAGACCAATTCTTCCCCAGTTGTAGCTTAAATGCTATATCCTTTCAGAGTCTGATAACAACAAACCATCAAAGAAAAGGAAACGTGGTTGACCTTTTTCCTACCCAAAAAGAAAAGTCAGTTAATAAACTTCAGTTGTCAGCTGCTTTCTGCTTGACCGGCATAAGAACTTGGAGGCAAGAATCTAGCACAGGAAGAAGAAACTCCAGTGGGAGCCAAGGAGAACTTTCCGTGGCCACGTAGTTTCCTCTCCCTCCCCCAATAGCTGTCCTCCTCCTGAACCTAAATCAGACTCACGCAAAGTCATGGCCACTGGAGAGTGACTTTTCTAACCAGATCTGTAGTTTCTTTGAAATGGAACGCTCTGGGTAAGCAGCCTGGAGCTTGGCAAATCATCAGGCAGTGCTGTCGACCCCTTTGTGTTGCTGTCATCCACACGATTGTCATGGTGGGAATTCTCCAAGGACTACACGACAAACCTCTGTTTCCCTTCATGGTTTTAAAACTGAAATAATATTCCTCTTCCCACAACACTTAGGTATCCTGGTTCAAAGGCATTCTCCCTCTTGACTCTAAGTAACTCAGTTCCCCAGAGGGCTCTGCCCTGGCCAGAATTCTTGCGCTTTGCTGGCCCAGGTGGACATGGGAATCTGGGAGCAGGCTCTTCCTCCATAACTCCTGAGACACAAGGAAAAACCATTAGAGGTGGGCAAGAGGTGTAAAGACAAAATCTTGCACAAAAAAAGAGAACTCCTAGCACAGCTTCATCAGAAAACACAGAAGAAGGGAAATTCTTGGTGGTCCCAGAGGGTCGACCTGTGTCTCTGGAGCCAGCACCTGACCACTGCTCTCTATCAACATCTGAGAACCCCCAGGGTCCAGCTGCTGCTAATGTCCTGCACCCTGTTGGCTGTGCCCAACTGCCAGCTGGAACTGGGAATGTCACCTTCAACGAGGAGCAGCACCTATGTGCCCTGCTGCCCTCGACAAGAGGACAGGCAGCTGGCCACCCTGTGGACCACATGTAGGATCAGCAGGTGTGTGGCCACAGCCAGGTTGTAGATTGCACAGGAGAAAAGCCAGTGCCAGTGCTTTGAAGGGCACACATTCTGGTACTACGGAATCCTGCGTTTGAACACAGGTTCTGCTCTTTGTTGGCAGTGAGATTTTGACATGTTATTTGACTTCTTTGGGCATGCGTTGCATTATCTGTGACTTAAAAGAGGGAGGAAACTCCCCTTTTGCAGGCTTGCTGCAGGATTAAATGAGAGAGCTTCCACAGAAACTTTGCCCAGAGTTTCTATGCATAGAGAACCTGCAGAGTGTTTCTCCTCCTCCAGAGGCTCACAAGGCTGAACCCCAGGCTATGTGGTCTCATCTCCGTAATCAGGGAGCATTCCTCCCACTCACCATCCTACCCCTTCCCCCGTGGGAGGGCAGCTTCCCTGAACAGGAGTTTGGGGCTGTAACGGCCCTTCCCTTTCCTCTCCCTCTGAAGATTCACCAGCTCAGCTCACAGGAAGCATCTGTTATCCCTGCACTTGGCACATGACCCAGGCCCTAGCCTTGTTGTGAGGACTGTGGCTGGCCATATCAGGGGTTCAGAAGCCCAGAGCTGTCACGCAACATGGCCACCTTACTGCCGTAGCCATACCAGCTTTTGTCAGGGTGAAGCCGTGCTTTCTTGGCTATCTGCCTGCTTGTAGTTGCGCTTACTTGAACCAGCACTGCGGGACTAGGGATTTGTTTTATTCCCTCTTATAGTGCTGTGGTTTAAGCCATGGCCTCCAAACAGTATGGTGGATGCTTTTGTTGTATGCGCACAAATGAAATCAAAGCCCCACCAAACAGTATTTCCCCTGGCTGCCTATGATAGGGCCTGATGGTTTCTGAACATCTCTCTCTCTCTCTCTCTCTCTCTCTCTCTCCCCACCCATTCCTTCTTTCTTTCTCTCTCTCTTCCTCTACTTCTCTCTCTCTCCCCATGCTACTCTCTCTAGTTGGGACCACTAGTGGGTTGGGATTTACTGTTTGATAACACTAACTTAAATAAGTTGTATGTCACAGTCTTATCTCCCAGGGAGACCATAAGCCCCCTGAGATTCAAGACTCATTCTGTTTCCTGGAACCTCTTCCGTCCCTATGGTATTGCTGGGAACACAGAGACACTCAGCACCCAGATGGTGATTGACTGTCAGCCAAGACTGTGCTGGGAATCCATGACCAGCATCCATCCTCTGCCTGGACTCACAACATCTGTTAGCAGGTCTTTTAGTGGACTGGCCCTGAATTATGTGCAAAGCAGAGTAGTAATAAGAATGAGACCAAACTAGTGGTGACAGGATGTGAGGGCGATCTCTCTGCAACATCTGTCACCCTGCTGATCACCAGGGTTGATTCAGTTGATCTGGCTATCTAGGCAGTGTCCCCTTCCTTCCTCAGGGCTCCCTGTGCTTCCCTCCCAAAGCCACGCCCTTGGTTGAAGAGGACGACCTTTCCTGATAGAGGAAGGCGGTTCTTCAGTGGAAGGTATATGAGTAGCTGAGTTCCCCTGCTAGAACCTTCAGTCAAGCTCTCGAGGACTATTTTTAGGGGAATGTAGGGTGGTCAAGCTTCCAAGACTCCAGACACGTCCAAATGAGGTGACACATGTGGCAGTCTGCCTTTCTTTAAAAAAAAAAAAAGTGACTACAACTCAGTAAACATATATAAAATATTTATCATGTGTGGGCATGTCATTTCTAATCCCTACCACAGGGGGGGTAATTGCTAATCTTGTTTTACATACAAAGAAGCTAAAGACAGTCAATATCAAGTACTTTGCTGAATACACTGTTGTGAAAGTCACATCAAGACTTGAACCAAAAGCTGTCTTCACAACAATGTGGACAATGCAAAGTGCAGTTTGATTCTAGGTTCTCCCCGAAGGGACCAAGCTTTCACATACCATTCAACAACTGTTCTTGGGTCCCAGGAGCATAGCCCGATGTGGAGCATAGAGCTGTGGCCAGTGTGTTTCTGGGGCTTGTGCACACTGGGGTCAGTGTGCTTCTGGGGCTTGTAGAGTGTTCTCTATGGTGGGGAGCGTTACAACCTTGAGGGGAGCCAAGAAGGAAAATCACAACGTACCCTGGATCTCTACAGAAGGGTGGAGGGTTCCCATGCCTGTCCAGTCTGAGGGCTACACAGTGGCTTACTTCTGATCTCAGTCCCACGCCTAGCCATAAGTAACGCCTTGCTCTGCCATAAATGCACCCACTAAGGCTGCCCATTAATCCCCTTACCCCAGTTCCTGGTCTCAGAATGATGCTAACTCCAATCACATACTCACCCTTCAGCCCCAGCTAGAGGTGGGCTTTCATTCCAGGGTTGCAATCTGCTTAAACACTAACCCGTCACCTTCCTGGGTGGGATGGAGCTCACTCCAGCTAGCCTTTCCAAATGTCCCTTATCACTGCTGCTGGCTAAAAGGAAGCAGGACAAAGGAGCAGAGCCAATGACAGTCCTCACCCCACCATCTCCAGAGGTGAGAGATCAAAGCACAGGCTTCCGGAGCCTCAGCGCCATGGATGGTGAGCGGACATTCAGGGAGAAAGTGAGGGCTCGGGAGAGGTGAGCACTGTTCTGGGTGCTGTGCTCTCTGCTCGGAATGCTTATACTCCTGTCTGTGCAGAAACTCTCATTCATCCTTCAAGGGCCAATCGTAAGGACTTCCCTCTGGGAGCTTTCTCGTCCACCAGCAGTTCTCAACACGGAACAATCATCAGAACCACCTAGAGGCCTGTGACCACAGATTGCAGGGCACCAGCTTCTGATTCCACAGGTCTGAGATGGGGCCCAAGAATTTGCCTTTCTAGCAGACTCCTAGGAAATGCTGCTGGTCCCAGGACCACACTTTGAGAACCACTTCTTGTACCATCCCCATCTTCCCAGACAGGCCTGAGCTGCCTCCTCTGTGTCGATTCTGACCTCTGTGGCCGTTCCTGTCATGCTGAAGTGTCTGGGGGCACTCACAGTGTGCAAATTCAGCTCCACACAGCTGGAGGGCTGGGGCATGAGAACAGGCGTCTCTGCCCACTGTGCTCCTGAGTGCACATGAGTTCAGAGGGAGCCCTGCTAGGGGCTCAACTAATGACCCCTCAGAGGCCAGAGGTCCCTCCTTCCCCCAGCCCACTGGCCTGCTGGGAGGGCTTCCAGTGTTCCAATATATGGGTTTGGGTTCCAAACACAAGCTAAGAAGTTCACCCCAAGGGATTCAAGCCTAATACCTCATCTATTCCTTAAGCTGCCAACCCAGACCCCCTCCCTGGGCAGTGCCTGCAGGGGTAAGCACACTGACTCCAGGAAGCCTCGGCCTGAGTTGGTGGACTCCTGACTCTCTTAGCTGTATGATCCAGGAAAAACAATAACACTTTTTTGGGGCTCAGCTTCCAGATCTGTACAATGGGAAAAATAGTCACTGCTTCTGAATGGGACCGCCGTGGGGACTAAATGAGTTAAAACCTGGTAAATGCTGAGGACAGTACCTGGCACGTGGTGATCAACTGTGAATTGTTTTTAAAAGAAAACGGAACAGGAGTCCCTTCTATCCCTGACTTGGTTGGACTAACTGTCATAAGAAATGCTGGTCTTGGCCTGGAACATTCCAAGTGGCAATTCTGGATATTTGAACTTCTGTGACCATCCACACAGACTTAAGGAAGGGGCCATTCTTTCTTCTTCTTACTGAAGCATGAGGTGCTTTGTGATTGAGGAAGGTCTACAAGGCTAGCGTCTGAATCCGCTCACTTGTGGGGTGTATACACACGTACAGGCATTTCTTTCTGTGGTATCATTCAGTGTGTGTCCATGGAGCACCTTCTGTGGACTTCATACTAAATTCTAGCTTGCTCCTGTCCACCCTAGATCTCAGAGTCCGATGCTGCTTGAACTTCCTGCCCCTCCAGCCTCAGTTCTCACTGCGGTGAAGCACTTAGAAGCTAACCTGACTGCTTCTCCTGCCTTCCCCTCCCCCCGCTGCCCTGTCTCCTGCTGTGTGCCTGCTCTCCTTGCTGACCTGAGGACCTCTTTTAACCTCTTTCCGTCCTCCAGGCTGTTCTTCTCCTCCTCTGCCTCCAGCCTGGAGCCTTTGCTTGGCTCTCCACACTGTCCCTCCTGGCACCACAGCTGGTTTTGGTTTTTTGTGGGTTTTTTTGTTTTTTTTAAGATTTTTTATTTATTTATTTGACAGAGATCACAAGTAGGCAGAGAGACAGGCAGAGAGGGAAGGGGAAGCAGGCTCCCTGCTGAGCAGAGAGCCTGACGCGGGGCTTGATCCCAGGACCCTGGGACCGTGACCTGAGCCGAAGGCAGAGGCTTTAACCCACTGAGCCACCCAGGCGCTCCCACAGCTGGTTTCTTATCAGAAAAAGGCATCTGGAAGCTGCACTGGGGAGAATGACCTCATCCGACTATAATTAAAGTGATTATCTGAGCGGAAAGGACTATTATGAAGTAGCCTTCTCTAATATGCATAGCCGTTGTAATGGGAACATGGGATTTCCATGTTAACACTGATATTTCTGTGGTCTGATAAATCCTTCCTCTCACTCATCTCCCAGAGGAGAGAGGAGACACTCTGTGCAACTGCTGGAGGTGATGTGCAGGTGCCTGCTGTCCTTGAGATGCTAGCCCTGCAGCCAAACCAGAGCCCTACAGAAAAACACACTCAATAATTTGGTAGCGCCCCAGACGGCCCTTCCCACAGAAGAGTCGATCAGAGACCACAGAGGGGACTCTGGGAGGAGGTCCAGTACACCCCAGAGATGAAAGTGTGAGCTAAGTCCGGGCCCACCACTGGGTGAGCTGTGTGACTCTGGGCATGTCGTTCTCTGATGCTCAGGATCACACCTGTGAAATGGACTAGTAATACCACACACGTCATGGGATGGCTGTGAAGACCACATGATGGGATGGGTGAAAGGCAACTAAACCAACACCTGGCATGTACAGACCCTCTGCATGTGGGGACACTTCACAAATGGTCTGTTTTTACCATTATGGTGTGAAAAGCTGAGGCCCAAAGTCCTGGTGCTGGCACCAGGCATATTACTGCCCACCTTCATGCCCACCACCAGGCATGTCTACCCAGGGTCTGCCCAGTGCAGGAGCTCATCCCTCATCCCACTCGCATGGTTGCAGAGACGCCAGAACTGGGTCCTTTCCACTGCGGTTCACACGTTCTCTCCAGACCTGCCAGTGACCAGGCAGAGCCAGAAGCCTGGCCGGGCACACACTGCCTCCTGTCCACTCAGCCTGCTCAAGAGCTGTGCGCCTGTGAGCAGGGGTGCAGGCAAGGCCGGGGTGTTGCCAAGTATAGGAAGATTTTCTCTCCCCACTAAGGCTCTTCTCTTCTGTTCACAGAACTCGACCCTGGCCCATTTTTCCCCTCTCTGGGGGCGAACATCGCCATCATTGCAGGTGAGCTGTTCTAGGCCTCCAAGCCAGGAGGGTTAGAGGGAACTCCCCAGGGAGAACCCGCCTGAGGCTTAAGAGCAAATGCCAGAATGAGGGTGAGGCTGCATAAGGAACCTAAGCCCCTCTAAAACTTGCCAGCGTCCCCCTCACCCCAGCACTCCCAGGCTCTGAATGACCTGGCCCTACTGCCCAGATTTCAAGTCTTTTCTCCCAACTGCTCATGAGCCTAAACAGAAATGAAGGGCTGACGTCCACCCACACCCCATGCCTTTACATGGCATCCTCCAGAATCCTCTCCCTCTTTAGTCTGTTGCTTGGCTGGTCACTGCTCCCCAGCCAGACTCATGCAGCCCTCACCTCTGGAGAATGTGCTGGAGCTCAGGCAGGGTGATAAGCAGTGAACCCCACTCTGTCCAGCCTGTCTCAAGGGCTTCCCATGGTCCTGTTCTGTACCCCCAGTAGTGCACAGGGGGCAGCCACCGGGGCCCAGCCTTCTGGGCACTCTCCTGGTTTCAGCACCAAGTCTCATGCCCCAGGGAAGTCTCATGTTTCTCAGTTGGGATTGTTCTGGTTTTAAAACTAAAAGTCTTGAGGTTCATGAACCCCTCAATTTTAGATAAACTCACATAGTTCATTCTGCAAGCTATGCACAGAGGTCTGTCTTCCTCAGTAAACTGAGCGTCCCTGAGAGAGGGTCAGTTCTGGAATCCTCTTCCAGCCTCAGTCTGCACCACAGTGAGTGGAGGGAGGGGGAGCAGGAGGGGAGAGAGGGGTAACTCAGATGGGCACAGATAAGGGTGAGTGCACACTGGGCAGGAATGAGCCAGCCTGTCTGGGGTTGGTGTTTATTGCAGCAGAGTGTCTGTTCTGCCACAAGCCCTGTGTGTCCTGACTCCCTCCCACAAGCCTGTCTCAGACAGAGCCATGCACTGCTTCCCTCCTGCAGGCGTGATCGCTGCTGTAGCCATCGTCCTGATCTGCCTCCTCATCGTCATGCTACGCTACATGTACAGGCACAAGGGGACGTACCACACCAATGAGGCCAAGGGCACAGAGTTTGCTGAGAGTGCAGACGCAGCCCTGCAGGACGACCCCTCCCTCCAGGACACAGGTGACAACAGCAGAAAGGAGTACTTCATCTGAGGGGCACCAGGCCTCACCTCCCCCAGTGCCTCCTTCGAATCCACAAGAGAAGATGCACCCCACAACCCCACCTGCTATCTGTACCACCAGGCGGATCATGAGAGTGCCCACCTCATCCCAAGATATGCACCTGGCCTGGGAACACTAGGTGCTAGCCTGGGGAGAGAGAGGGAAGAAGGAACTAAGCCACGAGAGGCCTCTCCCAGGCACCCAGGGGTGCAGTGGCCACCCAGGAGGCCTGCCTTTGCTCTGCCAGAGGGAAAAAGTCTGGGTTCTCCTGGACAGTGCAGTTTGTTGTCAGCATGGTGTGAAAGTCCTTGCTGGGCGGGTGGGCCTGAGGGCTGGGGAAGCAAGGAAGTGAGTCATCTGTAAGCTGACTGGGGATAATGGCATCAAATGTCAGTCCTTGACATTTGGGGGGAACAGCAGGTGCCAGAGCTAAAAGGCACCTTTGTCTCCCATTGATCCAGCTCTAAATGATTGGAAATAAATTTGAAATGTAACCAAGCATTCAGAGTCAAATGGCATTACTGTAATTGTCTAGGGAAAGATAACCACCACCCAGGCCTTGCCTTTCACAGGTGCGACTTTGTGTTCTCCGCTAAGTCTGCGTGCGTGGGGCTGGAACCATCCACTTCCAGCCCCATTGTCCTGTCCTCAGCATAGACAGTGGAGAGGGTTCCTGGGGCCCTGAGGGAAGGAGGGCCCAGTGGCAAGATTTATTTTTCTCCCTGTGCAGGCACCAGCTTCATGAAACAAATGTAAGAGTGGAATGTTCCCCTAGAAATAATGGGCTTACCAGCTGCCAGGACACTGACTGAAGCATTGATTTTTTAATGTGTGATATTAGAAAAACTACACCCGTTAAATAACTATGAGTGAACCAATCATTCCCTTAATAACAGTGGCTAGAGCATAGCCCGCAGAGTGCCATCCCTCTGGGTTTGGGCCCTGGATCCCCTTTCCTGGTCCTGGGAACCTGGGCAACTCACTTGACCTTTCTGGCTTCAGTGTTCTCATCCCCCAAATGGACATGATTCCATGGTAGTGTTGAGAAGGAAAAATTTTATTCTGCTCTTCAAGATCCTTCTGGCTGATCTAAGAATCAAGTTGACATGAAACAGATTGGAAAAATCAAATTTAATTTCATAATTCCCGAGAATCCACATAAACATGGGATTCCAAAAACAGGCAAAATGAGGTATATTTACCATCCTGACTAAGGGGAAGAGGGTAGGTGGTTTGTATTTTGAAGGGAAGGAAGGTCCATTTATAGGAATGTGGAAAAGAGTAAATGCTTGGTAAAGAAATGTTGGCTGGGCCCCTCAGGAACAATGGGACACCGAGAGGAATTTTAACACACTCTGCTAAACTCCTCCCTGTCCACCTCCTCTGGTTATATCATAATGTAGTTATCTATGGTGATAGTTCCCCTCCTGGAGCAGGTCCCCTGTCTCAATTCTTTTGGGCAGTTAAGGGGAAGGTAAGAGTTTCTTCCGAGTCTTTTGGGCCTTGATTCTTCCCAGCTCAAAATAACCTGCGTGGGGACTCATTCTGAACCCCTGCAGTACCAAATCTCAGGGTTGGTGGCAGGAACAAGTGTATCAGGCACTCAGTGCTGCCATCCAGAGTCAACAATTCGTGCTAGATACGCAGTACATATGTATTGATAATGGAAGTTCCTTACTGCACCACTTCTAAACATTTCCAGAAGAAGAGTGACTGTCATTTAAAATGAGTAACAGGGAGAGAAGATGAACTTACTAACCATAGTCCTTTATAAGGGTCTTTCTAAGACTCCCAGCAACTCAGCAGTCACTCAGAGGCCAGTAGGTCTAGGTTTAAGACTACAGCCCAGGCTGCCAGGAACCCTCTGTGACTCAGATCTCTTGAGGCTGCACCTTCTACAACTGGGAGTCAGCAAAAAGGTCCTCCATCATTCCCCCTAGGAGAAGAGCAGGATCCAAGTTCTGCCCCAAATGGCCACCAAGCAAAATAGCTGGATGTTCTAGGGTTGTCATGGGTGTTGGGGGAGAAATAGAAGAAAAGAAGCTAATGATAGCCAAAAGGTGAGACCTTCCCCTGAGTAACCTGAGTTCGCTAGCCCACCACACTTCATCTATAAAAATCAAGCATTTAGCTACAAACTCTGTGTGTCCCAAACTCTAATCTATAAAATAACAGCCTGGCAAAATAGTGATAAACAGCCCAAACAAAAAGGATGTTCCTTGTGCAAATGAATGTGTAAATGACCTGTTAAGCAAAGTTAAAGCTGTGTGAAGTTTCAGGCATCCTTAGTGTTCCAATGTGTGCAGTGACTCTTGGAGTATGGGAGGGTAGGAGGATGAATGCAGCATTCCTCAAATGTATTTTTCCAGAGACCCCATTTCTTCCCAAAACACCTTTTACACACTTGTGGGCCAAGAGTCCCCAGAACATATTTGGGAAACACTGAACTAACCAACTACCAACATCCCTTCCTGTTGTGACATCACTTCAGGGTTTTGAGAAAATGTGGGCATATGGCCTCATCTTGAAGGATTGTGAGCACAGATCACTGCCCAGTGGGCACAGAGGAGGCTCCCAGAACCCATACACAGGCATGTCTTGCTTTAGAAAAGTCTCCAGGAAAAGGATGAACCCAGAGTACCTGGGCCCCCTGATGCCACCACAGATGTCTGTCCTGGAAAAAGATGTTGGTGGCTCCTCCCCATATCCTCCGCAAAAGCCCCAGAGCCACCTGTGTTGACTACTCTCTGAGAACTGGCACCTCCTTCCCTGGTCCTTGCCCTCCGTGCCCATCCAATGTCCTAGAAGACTGTATTGAAGCACAACCTAGTCTCAACCCTCAGGCCTAGCCAGAACCAGGCACAGGGGTGACATGGATGCTGCCAGGCTGATTCATCCAAGGTGGCCTATCCAGATGCCCCCAGGAGGAGGAAGCTGTCACAGGCTAACTGCAGAGGCAAAAGCACCAGGCCAGTGAGCACATGCAAGCACACATTCCCTCAGGCATCTAGAACACACTGGTATGCAAATAAATGGTGCACCATCTGGGAAGGGAGCACACTTTCTTTATCTTTGATCCCTCCCCCAAAGGATGATGCATAGAGTTACAAGGTAGCATGTCTGCCACAAATGCGGATGGGGGCAAATGTGCACAAATGCATGCACCAGTTCTCCAAAAGCTCTTGAGGACAGAGGGAAGTGAAGAGGAAAGGCAGAAAGGGGAGAGAAAAGGGAGAGAAGTGGAGAGGAGGGCTGGAAGAGGAGGGAGGGGGCGCTAGCACACTCTGTATGAAAGGCCAGCTGCTTTGCATGTGCTCTTCTTGTCCTCACCACAGTCCTTGCAGGCCAGTAACCTCATCCACCTTTCAGCCCTGTAGAAACTGAGGCTCAGAAAGCTTGGAGTGATCTCTGGAGGTCACACAGCTTCTAATGGCCACCAGAGCATTTGAATCCAGGCCTGTCTGACTAGCAGGCTAGAGAGAGGAGGCTCCTTCCTTCTGCAGGTTGAGGCGCATCAGCAAGAGCTCTTCATGGGAGTGGAGCAGGTGGCACCAGGGCTCAAGGACCGCGAAATGACCCAGTGCTGGGGTCAGAGCACTCCAGGCCTGGCCCCTGTCAACAATGACCAGGGCTCTTATGCCAACATCCCCATCCCTGGAAAGGGCTGGTCTGCGACAGAGGCAGCTCTCAAAGGTGGGAGTCAGTGACCAAGTGGAGTCCTGAACTGTTGGCCCCCTGCAGGATGATTAGCAAGATAAAGACAGTAAGTACTTTTAGGTTGATCACATCTCATTCATGTACTAACACCCACGAATCTTGCCATCCAGGTCACTCTTATCAAGGAAGAAAATGATCAGATAGGTCACATCATGTCGAAACATGTGTGAAACATCTGTGCTACTTACTCCTGGGATGATTTTTGCCTTTAAAAAGTGTTTAAGCCCCAAATAAGAGTATTTAATGATGAAATTTCAAACCTAGAGATAGATTCTGTGTGACATGGGTGGTGTATCTAGATATAGCCAGCCTTGCCTCAAGGGCCCATGGCTTGATGGAGAAGATGAACATGTCAGTGTATTCAGCCCACAGTTACAGATGCTGTGAGTGAAGGGATACAGATAACTGTGAGCACCATGGAAGGAGAAGCCAGTTCCACCGAAGGTATGGAATGGATTAGGAAGGCTTCAGATGGAAAAGGAAACTTTGTTTGGCCACAGAGTAGACTAGGGCTGGACCACAGAGGATCTTGGTCCCTTAGGCTAAGAAATGGGGCTTTGTGCCACAGACCATATGGAGCCACCAGAGAAGCAGGTCACTATCATAAGGATAAGGCAATGATCAAATTAAATGGCACAGATAAAAATGCACTGTGGAAATGTACAAGGGAGCTTCTATAGGCTTATCAAGGTTTGGACACTGCGAAGGGGCTAGACATCTGTCATCCTGGAGCCTGTCCATTACTCCAGCTACATATCATTTTGTATGAAATTCACATGACTCAGCCCATCCTGCTTGTGGGGAAATGGATCTCATCCACTCATCAGAAAAAAGGCAGTAAGTAGAGCTTGAGCCAACTGTTATGTAAATATCAGAGAACTTCTTTCATGGAAGCCACTCCTGATGATATCTTGTTTATGTTCCTTTGGAGGATATGCTGCCCAATTGGTTTCCACTCCTTGATTGAGCTTTTTTATCATTATAGCAACAGAGCTCATTTAGTGGCCAAGGGGTTAGGGAATAGGGGGACAGTACCACACATAGAACTACAGGCACCTTCACATCTGCAATTGAACCAACATGTTATGGAAAGCCATGGTCCTGGAACTGGACAGACTTGAGCAAAAAATTCCTCTCTACCACTAACTAGCTCTGTAACCTAGGAAGAGTTAACTTCTCTGCTTCAGTTCTAATCCACGAAATGAAGTAAAGATATCTTAATTTTAGGGTATTTTGAATATGAAATTCAGTAAGGATATAAGCTGGTCACGAAGTATGAAGGTGCTGAGATTTTGCTTGCTTGTGAGGTAAGCCAAACCTGTAACAGTTCCATGGACGCGGACAGAAGACACAGGACAGAGGGCTTTACTGCTCACAGCTAGGGCATGAACATCAACACACTTGTGTCAGCACTTCTTGTCCCCTAGCCCCACGTCGGCAATGTGGATGGTCCCTGCTGGATGCTTTTCCACAAGGTAGGTTGAGTTCTAGAAGAAGAGACCTGAGCTAAGAGAACCAGAGTCCTTTTTGATGGACAATAAGCATGCTTGCCTCTCTGCTCTGGAGAAAGGCATTATCTCCACTCTCCAAAGCTGCTTGCTATAAAAACATCCTTGCAAAGATAGCCCAGGAACAACTAGTTCACTTCTCACAAGATGTGACAAATTTGAGAGACCCATGGAGCATTGTCCTCCAACAAGGTAGACGCTGCCTAACAGTGCCTGCTGCCTGTGAGTGCTCAGTATTTGTTGAGTAAGTATGTACATACATTAAACCCAAGCAATGTGCCAAGTAACTGGGCTTGGAGAACATCAAAGTATCTCTACCTTGTCACCAGCCAACCAAAAAGCATATTCTGCTTCTTAAGGCACATGAGGGAGTTTAAAGGAGAAAACTTTTCTCCATCTTTTTGCTAATCCCAGAGAGATATGGCTGCAGGTTTTCTGGATTTTATTGGTTTACTGTCACAGGAACAAATAGAGGTGTACACTATGGGAATGTCTTAGTTCATGGGTGAACTCATAAATCTAGAGCCCTGACAATAAGGCTAGATGGAATTCTCCAGCTTCTATTTCTAAGGTCATCCAGTGATCAAGAGGTCTCTCTTGCCAACATTATAGATCTCCAAGGTTGCTTAAGAGAGGTGGACCCCCCACGCAGTCTTTAACTTTAAACCAAACGCTTTGGTCACCTTTTATTTTTCAAATAGCTGAAATTATTTTTCTCTCCACATCAAAAAGCAAGAAAAAGTTTTACATTCAGCACTCTGAAGATAAAGCCCTCTGTGGTCCCCCTTAGATGCCCCAGGGGCAGACCACTCCTTCCTCCAGGGGAGGACCATTTAGTTCACAGCTGCTGTTTATCAGATATTGTCCTCTAAGGGTGACAAGTGGAGACATTAGGACAAAATGATGGTGAACATCCAGAACTCAACATCTAGAGAGTGACACACCTTCATTCAGACCACAAATGTTCTCTGAGTTTATCCCAAGTGGTAAGTACAATGCCAGAGACAAGGTGAGCAAGGCCCTGCCGCTGCTCTGGAGGACACTCATCACAGTAGGAAATGCATTAAAACAGCTCAAGTTTCACAGAGTCCACAGTAGAAGAATACTGAAGCACATTAAAGTAGGGAGGCCAAGGAAGCATTCTTGGGAAGGAACTCTGAGCCTGGTTTGAAAGGAGTCAACCAGTCATAGGGGTGGGAAATGCAGAGAAATAAAGGTGAGCGCAGAAACTTTCAGTGTGCTGCTGTTCCTGGGGCATGCAGTCTTTGCAGAAGTCATGAAACTTCCCCTCCAGGAGCTGTAGGGTTCTATATGCATGACATCCCAGAACCAGTGCGGGAGTCAGGTGAATTCACAATTGTGTCGAAAGAGGATTTGGCTTCCATCCCAAGGGATCTGTTATAAGGTGCTGTTCCTTATTCAGGCTTCAACAATTCCTAGGCCATCTTTCTCCCCAGAGTACACCTCTAACTCATCTTCAACACTGGCTACCAATATGATTTGCAAACCAGACATCTGTGTCCCATTCCCTTCAAGGGCTTTCCACCACCACCAACAACAACATCCAGACTCCAAGCATGACAGCCAGACTCCTCATTACCTGGTTCTTTGCAGTCTGTGGGTCTAGCCTCACCCTTCATGACTTCTGCAAGATGAGTTCGTTCTTGGGAATTGACATGGAACAGAATCAGGAGTCTTGTCTCTTTGACCCTATATTTCCTCATTAGTAAAAAGAGGAGAAAAGTCCTAGCCTCCCTTCTTCATGGAGCTGTCAGAATTAGCTGGTCCTGAGACAGAGGTGTTAATGTGTGATGTTTGGAAAACCTCCACCATGAGTTTTTCCCATCCTTTTCAATACCCTGTTCAAATGTACCACGCCAAAAATGTGTTTGGGTTGCTTATATGGAGAGGTCCCCCCCCCCCCGCAACACACACAGACATGTTCACTTTTCAAAATAAAAAAGCTAGAGAGTTTCAACAGCCAGGCTGAATTGGAATTCTTGGCAGTCAACAGCAGCTTCTCTCCAGGGAGGTAGAAGGAAGTTCTTTAACTTGTTTATCCCACTTATTATTAATCACCTGCCATTGAAAAATGATTCTAAGAGGAAAAAATGTGCTGCTGAATTACTAATCAAAGAAGTATGTATATCCATTTTATTTTATTAATTAAGGCAGAGATTATCTAAAAGAAGCTTACCCAGAGCCACCAAGGGTGCAATGGGCATACGCTGGCAGGAGCAGACTTTCAATCCCTTTGGCAGTGTGCCAAGAATATCATAAACGTTCATACTCTTTGACCCTGAAATTCTACCTCTAGAAGTCTATTCTGAGAAAATATCCTGAAATGCACACCAGGATTTCAGTTAAAAAGTGCCCATAATAGCTCTATTTACAGTAAGGAAAATATAAAACTGCTTAGGTGTTTATCATTAGGGGAATGTTAAGAAAATTATGATGTGGACTTACAATTAGATATTCTGAAGCAATAAAATGATGTTACAGAGAATTGTTAATAAGTTCAGGAAATGCTTGTGATATAATGTTAAGTGAAAAACACTAAATTACACAATATACCCAGTGCAAACTCAGTCAGGCTAAAAAGGCACAGGCAAGATTGGAAAGCCCACCTGCATGTGAACAGTAACCACTCAGGGTATTAAGACCATTGAGAGAAGTTTCCACAGGAATCAAGCAAGGTTTTCTGAGACTCCTCACCCTAGGGAGGCCGAGACCAGAGCTTCACTGTGGCCTGTTCCCTCTTCACCCTCAGGATATGGCACCTTCATAGGCTCCCTTGTCCCACTGTGTATCTCCTGTCAAGGGATCTACACTGTGGCATGTGAGTTCACACTGAGACACTGAAAACCAGACGTCTCCTTCTCTATCCCAGCAACTGCAGAGGAGCTCAGCTCCTCCAGAGAAACAGAGGTTCTGCAGCAAACTGTAAGAGGTATGAGTCATCATTTTCTGCTATTTCCTTCCTATCAAGGGCTTTTCCAAGTCCTCTACAAAAAATATACAATCGGGGGGGGGGGGGCAGTATAAATTAAATGAACCTCAGCCATGAATTGGCTCCGCTGTAAAATTCAGAGTATTCTACAGAACACCCTCCTCCCTGAGCCCTCAGGCTACAAATCCCTGTATGAATTCCCTAGTGAAGGTTATCACCCCAGAAAAGGTAGTCTTTAGAACCAAACAGAGACGCAGTGCAAGAGTATTGTCCAAACCAGAAACAAGGCCATGTGAAAAGTGATTTAGATCAATGCCTAAGCCATACTAGTCTATGAACATACCATCCACGTTTGGAAGCACTGGGCATGGAGCTAGCAAATGGAAGACAATTGGGGGCTCCAGTTGCTAGAAGGCACAGATGAGGTTATACAGTCCAGCTGTCTCACTGAACAGATGGGGATACTAAGAGAGATGAGGTAAGGTCTTGTTGGATAAAACACGATACATTGAAACTGAGCTATGACTAACCTTTCTAAGTTTTCTAATCACTGAATATGTACTAGGTATGATCCATTAACTCATTTAATCCTCACAACAGTCCTTTGAGGTAGGACTCCATTTTATAGGTAAGGAAACTGAGATACAGGGACATTAAGAAGGCCATCCAGATTGCATAACATGACATGCTAGAGAGCCAGGATTTGAAACCAGGCCTCAGCCCATTCACTTAATCACCACACAGTTTTTCAGAAAGTGTTGATTCTGAAATGAAGGAGCTGCACTGAGTTTCTGGGAACATGGGGCTTGTGAGCCTACAGGAGATTTGCTCTAGCCTAGATACCTTCTCTGTCTGGCATGAGATGAGTGGGCTTATCTGCAACCCTGACCCAGTCAAGTCAGCATCTCTATCCACAGAACTAGCAATTATTCCAACTGAGGTAAGTGTTTTCCCAATCAAATTCTTAGAGGCCAGGCAAATATATTCTCAGAAATATCTGCTTTCCCCAGGATGTCTGCAGGGGTTGGGGCACTGGAGGAGGGAAGGGTACTGCCTTCCAGAAACATTCTACCTGGATGCAATGCTCAATTCTCAGAATAATAGAAAACCCTGAAAATGATGTTGCCCAGGAGCCAAGTCAGGGAATTTTGTTCACGGGTCATGACAAAACAAAACCCTGGAGCCCTACTAGGGCAGAGCACCACTTGTATACCATGGTAGGAGAACATGCCTTCATTCTGAGTCACAAAGCACATACAGAGAACCTACTATGTGCCTGCTTCTATGTGTACACTTGGTCTACAGGGACGAATGAGGGAGGTCACAAAGGTAGGCAGTAATATAAAGGAAATTGAAAACGTCAACACAGCTTACTGAATACAGAGACAGAGGGGACCCCAGAATGTTTCCACACATGACCCAAGAGAGTGTGATGGGAGAGAGAAGCAAGGCGAAGGCAAAGAAAGGGGTAGAAAAGAAGAGAGAAACTGGCCAGGAAAGGTTCCTGGAGGAAGAACTCTACTTGTTAGTCTGAAAGAATAAATAAGTAGGAATTACTGATTTATCAGCATTTGAATTAACAAAAGAGAATCTCAGAAAGAGAAGGGTGATGAGCAGAAATGGATCTGGTGTGCCCAGAGTCCTAAAAGAATGCTCATTAATAGCCTTGAGGATCAAGCTTTGAAGTGTGCATTTTGCTCAATAATCAGTGGGACCCTCTGGAGGACTCTGAGCGGGGAGAGGCCTAAACAGATTTGAAATTTAGAAATATCACTTTTAGTGTCATGACAGATGGGCAAGATGGACGCTTCCCCTTCCACAAGCCAAGTCCATGGAAATTCCCACTACTTTTTAAAAATCCTGAATTGAGAAGAATACTTTATCTCCAGAGAAGAAGTTAATAGCATGCAAATATGTTCCCTGGGTGTTTCACCATATCTTCCTGGGTAATTTCTTAACATTCACCTACTAACACATTAGCATCCACCACCACAAAAACACCTATAGCATATAAGACTGGACCCCTTTTTCAGATTAAATGACAAAAGAAATCAAGGCCCAAGATGATGCAGCATAGAAAATTCATTTAATTTCTTTTTAATATTATTTTTATGTACTTTTAGAAGTCATGGTCCAATCAAGATGGTACAAGTTAATTCCCTCCTTAGATGCATCATATAGTAATATGAAGTAAAGCCCAAAAGAGAGAAAGCAGCCTCAGAATCAAGGAAGATGTTTCTGTGGCATCAGAAAAGGAATAGAGGTAGAGAGACGCACCAGCTTGTTGGCTCAGAGATGAATCTGGCCAAGTAATAGAAAATAAAAGTATTCACCTAGAAAGGGAGACACAGAGTTTAGAAAGACTTTCAGAGACAACTGGTCCTCAGAACCAGGAAGGATAAGCAAAAGTAAGTTCACACCCTGACACATCCTAATAAAATCACAGAGAATGGGAAAAAGAGATTGCCTCCCACAGAATAAAAATTGGGCTAGCAGATGACATCCTAACAACAGCTGAGAAAATCAGAAAGCAATGGATTGCCTACAATGTACTAAGTGAAAATCATCTAGGAAATGAAAAATAGATACCCACCCCCCAAAAATAGAAAAAGAGGTTAAGAGATGAAAGATATATAAAGGATTCAGTAAGGAGATCTAATATACATCTAATCAGATTTCTATAAAGAGAGCAGAGAAACAGAGAGAGGCATTTTTCAGAATTATTAAAAGACACCAATCTTCAGAATATGGGAATCCCAAGGATTCTCAAGAAGGAAAATGGAAGGAACCCACAACTAGGCACATCATAGTGAAACTGCTAAGCAGTGAAGATAACAAGAATATATTAGAAATAATAATTAAAAAATGGATTAAATTCAAAAGGATCCCAACAATTACTTTGACAGACACTTTCTCAACAGAAAAAAAGGCAGCAATAAAAGCTAAAATAATACTTTCAAAGAAAAAGTAGATAAAACTGTCAAAATTGGATATTTATCAAAACTACCTTCAAGAGCGTGATGAGAGAAAGACATTTTCAGATGAACAAGAAACTCTCACTAAAAGATATTCTAAAATAATTCAGCAGACTCTGGGTAGCTCATTTGATTAAATGTCCATCACTTGATTTTAGCTAATGTCATGATCTCAGGGTGGTGAGATTCAGTCCCCATCCCAGAGTGAAGCCTGCTTTGGATTCTTTCTCTTCTTCTCTCTCTACCCTCCTCCCCACTAAAAAAATTCAGGCAGAGGACAGAATCTCAGATGGAAAGTATAAGTGCAAAATAAAAAATAAGCAAAATATGTGAAAAATGTATAAGTAAACCTAAATAAATGCATACTTTATAAAACAATAATAATGTCTTATGAAGTTAAAAATATGGTTTGACTAAAATACTGGGTATCAACACCATATTTAGAAAAGGAAAGTTAAAACGTTCTTGGGTCTTGCATTGCTTGGGAAAATGACAATGATATTAATTAAACTTTGACTTTGATAGGTTAAATATACATATTAAATAACATTACATAAAAATGTATAAATTCTAAGCTGAAAGCAAAAAATGGAATGAGAAAAAATATGCAATCAATTCAAAAGAAAGCAAGAAAAACACAGAAAAGATTGGAAAACACAAAGGACATTATTGGAAATCAATCTAATTCTATCAGAAATACAATAAATGTAAATTTACTAAATTCTCCACTAAAAAAAAGATTGTCAAAATAGAAAAGGAAAACCGCTATAAACAACACACAAGATAAAAGTAAAACAGTAAAAAAAAAAAAAAAGACATGTAAATATCTGATTCCCACAAAAGCTAATATAACACTTAAAACTTGTATGCATGTAAAAATTTGGTCTCTAAGTATATAAGGCAGAAGTTGATGGAACTACAAGAAGACAGACAAATTCAGCATTATTTTAGCAGATATTGACACAACTGTCTCAGGAATAGCTTAATCAAGCAAAATATAAAAACAAAAAAGCAAAGACATAAAAGATTTGAAAAACACATAAATCTTGATAAAACAGAGCTAGACAGATAACAGATAGATGATAGATAGATAGACAATTAATATTCATAGCATTCAACAGTTAAGAAATACACATTCTACTCAAGTGTATGTAGAATATTTATAAAGTTATCCACACATTAAGACCAAAAACAAAAATATAAATGTCTCAAATACTTGTAAAGGGCTGGTATCCTCGTATCTTCAAACTAGATTCTCTGACTACCATGTAATTAAGTTAGAAATGAATAATAAATGAATCATTGAACACTACATAAAAAGCTAATGGTGTATTTTATCTCGGCTAACTGAACATAATAAAAAATTTTAAAAAGAAATTAAAAACAAAGATATTACTGTATATAAATTCAATGACATATTTCTGAATAGCACAAGTCAGAGAAGAAATCACAATGGATATTAGAAAACATTTCAAACTGGAAGATAATAAAAGACTGCACATCAAAATGTAATGGAATACTAATTTGATATATAGATAGAAATCTATAGTCTTAAAGACTCATATTAAGAACAAGAAAGATATTAATTTAATTAAATAAACATATGACTTAAAAAGAACAATGAAACATACCTAAAGAAAATGCAAAAAAAGAGTATACTAAAGATAAACACAGAAATTAATGAAAAATAAGAAAGTATAGTACTGGCACAAAAACAGACACATAGATCAAAGGAAAAGAATAGAAATGAAATGAACCCACAACTATATGGTCAATTAATCTTTGACAAAGCAGGAAAGAGTATCCAACGAGAAAAAGACAGTCTTCAACAAATTGCATTGGGGAAACTGGACAGCAACATGGAAAAGAATGAAATTGAAACACTTTCTTACACTATACACAAAAATAAATTGAAAATGGATTAAATACCTAAAGGTAAGACCTGAATCCATAAAAATTCTAGAAGAGAGCACAAGCAGTAACTTCTTTGACAACAACTGCAACTTCTTTCTAGATATGTCTCCTAAGGCAAGAGAAACACAAGCAAAAATAAACTGTTGGGACTTCATTGAAATAAAAAGCTTCCGCACACTGAAGGAAACAACAAAACTAAAAGACAACTTACAGAATGGGAGAAGATATTTGCAAATTACATATCTGATAAAGGGTTAGTTATCCAAAATATATAAAGTTAATATCCAAAATATAATACTATATTATATACTATATAATACTATATATACTATATAATAATATATAGTATCCAAAATATATAAAGAAATTATCAAACTCAACACCCAAAAAACAAATAGTCCACTTAAAAAATGGGCAGAAGATACGAATAGACTTTTTTTTTTCAAAGAAGACATACAGACGGCCAGTAAATATATGAAAAGATGCTCAATATCACTGATCATCAGGGAAATGCAAATCAAATCTATAATGAGATATCACCTCACACCTGTCAGAATGGCTAAAATCAAAAATACAAGAAATAACACACATTGACGATGACGCAATGTGGAGAAAGAAGAGCTCTCTTGCACTGTTGGTGGGAATGCAGAATGATGCAGCCATTCTAGAAAACAGTATGTAGTTTCCTCAAAAAGTTAAAAATGGGGGCGCCTGGGTGGCTCAGTGGGTTAAAGCCTCTGCCTTCGGCTCAGGTCATGATCCCAGGGTCCTGGGATCGAGCCCCGCATCGGGCTCTCTGCTCAGCGGGGAGCCTGCTTCACCTCCTCTCTCTCTGCCTGCCTCTCTGCCTACTTGTGATCTCTGTCATCATAAATAAATAAAATCTTAAAAAAAAAAAAAAGTTAAAATGGAACTACCCTATGATCCAGGAATTGCACTACTAGGTATTTACTCAAAAGATATAAATATACTAATCCAAAGGGATACATGCACCTATATATTTATAGCAACATTATCTACAATAGCCAGATTACAGAAACACCCCAGTGTCCATCAATATATGAATGGATAAAGAAGTGGTATATATATGCAATGGAATATTATTCAGTCATAAAAAAGAATGGAATCTTGCCATTTGCAATGATGGATCTACAGAATATTATGCTAAGTCAAATGCTAAGTCAGTCAGAGAAAGACAAATACCATATGATTTCACTCATATGTAGAATTTAAGAAACAAAACAAATGAGCATAGGGGCAAAAAGGAGAACGACAAGCCAAGAAATAGACTGTTAATTACAAAAAACAACCTGATGATTACCAGAGGGGAGGTGGGTGGGGGATGGGTAAAATAGGTGCTGGGGATTCGGAAGCACACTTGTCATGATGAGCACCAGGTGTTGTACATAAGTGATGAATCACTGTATTACACACCTGAGACTAATGTTACAGTGTATGTTAACTAACTGGAATAATAAAATAAAAACTTAAAAAGAATGAATAAATAAAAACACTTTCTGCTTATTAAAAAAAATTAATTAAAAAAAATAAGCACATACAATAGAGAGAAAAAGAATGCCAAAGATTGGTTCTTTGAAAAGACCAATTTTAAAACTTTAGGCACAAGTAATCAAGAAAAACATGAGAGAAGGCATAAATAAATAATTTAGGAATAAAAAAGAAAGCATAACTCTAAATCCTGCAGATATTAAAAAGGCAATACAAGGACATTATGAGAAACATTATGCCAGTAAAATTGAAAACTTAGATAAAATGTGCAAGTCATGAAAAATACAACTAACTACTTCAAGAAAATTAAAAAACAGAAATTCTGAGTAATGCTGTGATCATTAAAAAAATCTGACCAATAGTTAAAACTGCCCCACAAAGAGACCACCTCATACAGGGAGTTTCACCAAGCGCTATCCCAAATATCTAAGATACACAATTCTAATTTTACTCAGACTTTTCCAGAGAAAATGCAATGGACTCATTTTGAGGCCAGCATAAACTGAACACCAAAATCCAAACACAACAGTATAAAAAAATAAAATTATAAGCCATTTGTTTTTTTATGAATATAGGTGTGAGAAATCCTTAAAAATGTATTAACAACCTGAGTCCAGCAATATATAAGAAAAATTATATGTCACAACAACATTGGGTTTATTATAGGAATGTGTGGTTACTTTAACTTAAAAAATCAATGAATAGAAATAATCCATTAACATATCAAAAGGAAAACATCATGGACTTATCTGTTAGATATCAAAAAAAAAGCATTTGATAATGTTTAGCATATACTCATTATAAAAACCTTCAGCAAGCTATAAATAGAAGGAAATTCCTCAACCTGATATGTAAACATCACACATAACAGTGACAAACTGGAATTTAAGAAACAAAACAGATGAACATAGGGGAAAGGAAGTAAAAATAAAATAAGAGGAAAACAGAGAGAGGCAAACCATAAGAGACTCTTAATTATAGGGAACACACTGAGGGTTGCTGGAGGGGAGGTGGGTGGAGGAATGGAGTAAATGGATGATGGGCATTGAGGAGGGCACTTGATGTAATGAACACTGAGTGTTGTATGCATCTGATGAATCACTGAATTCTATTCACTTTGAAACTAATAGTACAGTATATGTTAATTAAATTGGATTTAAATAATTTTTAAAGTGTTTTCTTAAGATTAGGAATAGGTAAATGCCCCACTAGCATCGCTTACATTGAACACCACACTGGAGCTCCCAGGTGGCACAGAAAGGCAAGGAAATAAATGTTATAAAGATTGGCCAAGAAGAGCCAAAACAGTCATTACTTGGAGAAAATTTTACTGTACATATACAAAACCCAAATTATTGCATTAATAAGAGAATTAAGCAAGATTACTAAATATTCAGTTTTTTTATTGCATTTCTATGCACTACCAACAAATGTTTTTAAATATCACTTTTGTAAATATCATTCAAAATTATCTCAAGAGTATAAAGTTCAGAGGAATAAGTTAGAAACTTCATTAAAAGACATTAAAGAATCACAGTTATATATATTGTGCTGATGGACTGAAAGAACTAATGTTGCCAAAATGTCCTTACTACTTAAAGCAATTTATAGATTCAGTGCAATCCCTACCAAAATAACAATGGCACTTTTCACATAAATAGAACAAATAATCTTAAAATTTGTTTGGAACCACAAAAGATCTCAAATAGCCAAAGCAATATTGAGAAAGAACAAAGCTGGAGGTATCACACTCCTGGATTTCAAAAGATACTAGAGGAAAACTATAGTAATCAAAACAGTATGCTGCTGGTACAAAATAGACCCACAGATCAATAGAACAGAATAGAGAGCCCAGAAACAAGCCCACACTTATATGGTCAATTAATCTATGATATAAGAGGTAAGAATACACAATGGGGGAAAGACAGTCTCTTCAATAAATGATGCTGGGAAAACTGGTCAGCTACATGCAAAAGAATGAAACTGGACCACTTTCTTATGCCATATACAAAAATAAACTCAAAGTGAATTAAAAACTAAAATATAAAACCCAAAATGGTAAAACTTCTTGAAGAAAACAAGCAGTAAGCTCTTTGACATTGCTCTTTATGATATGTTTCGGTTCTGTCTCTTCTGGCAAGGACGACAAATATAAACAAATGGGACTATATCAAACTAAAAATCTTTTGCACAGTGAAGGAAACCACCAATAAAACTAAAAGGCAACCTACTGAATGGGAAAAGATATTTGTAAATGATATATTCAATAAGGGGTTAACATCCAAAGTATATGAATAATTTATAAAACAATATTTTTAAAAAAATAATCTTATTAAAAAAAAGGCAGAGGACCTGAATAGACATTTTTTCACAGAAAACATCCAGATGGTCAACAGACACATGAAAAGATGCTCAGCATCACTCACCATCAGGGAAATGCAAATCAAAACCATGGTAAGGTATCACCTCACACCTGTAAGAATGACTAGTATCAAAAAGGCAAAAATAACAAGTGTTGGTGAGGATGTGGAGAAAAAGAACCCCATGCACTATTGTTGGGAATGTAAATTGGTGCAGACAGTGTAGAAAACAGTATGGAAGTTCTTTTAAAAGTTAAAAATAGAGCTACTATATGGTCCAGCAACTCCACTTGTAGGAATTTATCCAAAGGAAATGAAAATACTAATTTGAAAAGAGAAATATACCCCTATGTTCATCACAGCCTTATTTACAATAGCCAAGATATGGAAGCAATCTAAGTGCCCATAGATAGATGAATTAATAAAGAAGATGTGGCATACACACACACACACACAGACACACACACACACAATGGAATATTATTCATCCTGCCATTTATGACAACCATGCATGGACCTAGAGGGCACTTTGCCAAGTGAAATAATTCAGACTAAGAAAGACATCATATATAACAGTGACAAGCTGAAAGTGTTTCCTTACAGTTAGGAATAGGTAAAAGTCCACTAGTATCACTTACATTGAATACCACATGAGTTCACTTAAAAGTGGAATCTAAAAAACAAAACAACAAACAAAACAGAAACAGACTCATAGATGCAGAGAACAAATTGGTGGTTGCCAGAGAAGACAAGAGTGGGTTATGGATGAAATAGATGAAAGAGGTTAAGAGGTATAATCTTCCAGTTATAAAATACATAAAACACAGGGATGTAATATACACAGTAGGGAATAGTCAATAATATATATAACATGTATGAGGTTGTGCACCTGAATTTGATACAATATTGTCTGTCAATTATTCTTCAATCAAAAAAATCCTAGTTTTCTGTCTTCAATGCATTCTAGTCAAAATACACAGAAGTGGTGAGGATTTGTGTTTGTTGTGTTGTATTGTGTTTGTGTGTCTTGAGCTGCTATTTCTAATGTTTAGAAAGAAGAGCAAGGAGTATGAATAACAAAGATACTCCTGAAGAAGAAAAATTAAATGAGAAGATTTACCTTATCAGATCCTAAGAATCATTATAAATTTCAAATAATTAGACAATCAGGCAGGAGGGGGAAGAGACAAATGGAAATGAATAGAGAACCAAGAGGCAGGCCCACTCATACATAAAATGTAATTCATGACAGAACAAACACTGCATTCTGAGGAATGAAAGAACACAGAGTTGCCATGCATCTCCATCTTTACCTGAACTTACTAATTTCTACCATTGGTGCTGGTGTCTGAGCCTGCAGGACAGCCCTCAGGACCTGGGTCCCAGATCTAAGGAGGGGTGCTATTTGGTGGAGTGGTGAGTCTAAGAGCATGATGAGGATGGTGGGAAGCTCCACACTGGCGATGGCGGCTGCCCAGGAAGGAATTGCCTCTGCTCTGTTACAAGCACTGCTGGGAGATGTTTTCAGGAAAGGGGAGCAGACACAGGGCACTGACAGGACACAAGGAACGAGCCTGTTCTCCCCACAGTGCCCTGATTGGCAGACCCTGACAAGGAGCTGGCAAAGCAAAACCAGGATCTGCAGAGCCCCAACCTCGATATCACAAAGTAAATTACATGATGGACAGTTTGGGGCTGAGAAGCCAGAGCATGGTATTAAACTGACATAGGCCAGAGACTAAAGAGCCCCAGTGACAGGGGGTTGATCATTTATGCCCTATCACTGCCTTACTCATTCTTTAAGGTAAAAGCCAAATTGTCACTCCCTTTCCAGTGTGGCCTCAGCCTATTTGGAATTCCTTCCCCAGACATTTCTGGTGCTTGACTCTGGACATTCCCCATGTCCCTCAGCCTTTGCCTCCTCAAGGCAGGTGGAGGGCTCTTGGACACCAGCAGGTTGGGGGCACAACTACCAGGACTCAGAGGTTCAAGTGAGGGGCTGCAGTCTTGATGTGTGACCAAGAAACATTATTTCTTCCCACTTAATATTAAGATAGGCCTCAGCCAACCTGGGCCGAATGAGAGCATGAGCTTTGCTCCAGCAGTGCAAGTGGACAAGACTTCTCCTGAAACTAGTCAATCACAGCACCCCACCACTGTCAAATATGGTTCCACCAAGTTCTGCATACCCTGTTGTCAATCTCCCCAAAGGGCTACAGGACCTTTGGCACAATGACCAACGCCACATTTGCTCCAAAGTAATACTGAGTTAGCAAACAAGGCAAAAGCAAGGAAAAGAAGCGGATTACAGTGGCCACTGGTATCATTTATAGAACCCAAACCCCAGCTCTCTGTCATCATCCCCCAAGGCATGAGGACAGAAGAAAAACATGTCAACAAAATCCATGGTAGTAATAATTAAAACCGGAGCTGGGGCAAGCTACTATTTAATATGCTAAGAGCTATTCTGGGCACTCTGTAGGTATTATCTCATGTAGTTCTCCAGGAGAATTAAAAGTAAAGAGGAAGGAGATAAATACAGTTACTTCACTAGAGAAATTAAAGCTCAGACATTCAGAAAGTAAATAACAAAACAAAACAAAACCCCACCCAAGACGGCAGAGCCAGTAAGTGGCAAGTCCTCGCATTAAGAAAGAGTATTTTCAGCAGTTAGTTCCTGTTGAAGAGCTGAACGTCCAAGCAAGTCTAATTCACCTGGGGCAGTGTATTAATCAGCTTGGGCTGCTCTAACAAAATAAAACACACTGGAAGACTCAAACTGCGTTTAAACTCCACAGCTCTGGAGGCTAGAGGGCCAGAGATCAGGCTTCCAGCATGGGCAGATTCTGATAAAGACAGGCTTGCTGCCTTACAGATGGCTGGGTTCTGGCTATGTCCTCAGCTAATGGACATGGACAGTGAGAGGAAGAAAGGGAAAGAGAGCAAGCTCTGATCTCTTCTTGTAAGGGCACTAACTCCATCCAGGGGCCCCATCCTCCCAATCTTGAAGGAATTCAGGACATGTCACCCCAAAACAAGCCACATTGCTGTATTAATTATTTTGAGCTAAAAGCATTTGAAAAAGAGTAAATGATTTCTGTTAACTCTATCTATATAAGGACAGATCCTCATCCAAAGGACCTCGGTTGTCATACATGGGGAGTGGGATGGGGGGAGGGGAGTATGAACCAGGGAAGCCCTGTGATTCTTATCATAGGAGAAGAAACTAGAAGTCTACACCTCAACAAGAGAGACTTTGTCAGAGACTATCTCACCTCCCATCTCTTCCTCTAAGGGCCCTTCCTTAGGCGTATCCTTCTCCAAAATCATTTACTCTGCTGTAGGTAGCTTCCAGCCTCCCCCACGCTCCCTATTAAGATGCTATATAAGTTCTTAAGTATCACCACTTTTTTGAGTATTTACTTTCTTTCCTGTAATGCTCCCATGCACATTTTAAAAATTAATATATTTGTATACCTTTTCTCTTATTAATCTGCCTGTTGCAAGTTTATTTCGTAGACCCAGCTATCAAACCTAAGAAGAAAAGAGGGAAAACTCCTTCTTCCTCTTCAACCTCATCTAACCCTAATTTCCTCCCAAAGACCCCAACTCCGGATACCATTCCACTGAGGCTTATGGATTTAACATATGAATGTGGGGAGGACACAAGCATCCAAATCATGACAGGCAGGGCCTCTTTCTAACTATCAGGAATTCCAGACCCTGGCTGCTCAGTGCCTCTCCTTTCTTCAAGGACAGGCTCCCGCCAGCGCCAGCCCCTCCTCTGTAATTTACATAGAACCCTCCCTGTTCAACCCTACTCACCCACTGGCCACAGTTGATTGGTCCAGACAAAACACGTCACCCAAATGGAGCCAATCACAGGACTTCACAAACGCCCACACCACCCAC
This sequence comes from Martes martes, assembly GCF_963455335.1. NCBI lineage: Eukaryota > Metazoa > Chordata > Mammalia > Carnivora > Mustelidae > Martes > Martes martes. The sequence goes on along the minus strand of NC_137890.1, from coordinate 87,218,286 downwards.
CACCCACCACACACACACACTTTATAGATGACACTTGGCTCTAGTTAAACTAACTCTGAGCACTTCCGCGACATTTTCAATTGATCCCAGAGGACACATGCTTCAGTCCTCCTGATGGTGAGCAAGGCAAGGTGGTGCAGGCAACATGGCACAAAGGCAGGCCTGCCCCCCGCCACCCCCACCTGGACCAAGCAGAGAAAAGCCTGTTTTGTAAATGAAATTATAGTCTATAGAGGACCAAAGTAATCTGGCCCTTCAAACACTGACTGCATCCTCGTGGATAGCTCTTGGAGAAGCTTGGAGAGGGAATTGGCAAGTCTCCTGCTGTGACCCTCCAGAACAAGTTCCACATTTCACTGCGGATCTCATGGTGTGGCCCTGCATAGGACTTTTTAAAACTCTTGAATTACTTACCCACTCTTAGAAATCGGGAGACATCCTATAAATATCTGGATGTCTGGGTTCTCTTGAAAAATTAGGACAGCCAGAAACATTGGGCTTTTGTCCCTCCTGGCCTTCTGGAAGCAAATGATGGCTGCTCACTCCAGGTGGTGAATTCTCCCGTCTGACCTCAGCCTCCCTTCTCCCCCTTCACTTCCCTACCTGATGCCCTGTGTCAGCTGCCGTTTATCACAGCCTCTCCACTGCTTCTTTACAGAATATAAAACTAGACCACGAAGCCCATGCATTTCAAGAAGTTTGGGAGAGAGTATGTTACTTTGTTGAAGAAAAGAGTGCTTTTACATGATTATTAAGCAAACAAAATTAGTGCCAAAAGAATACAGCTGAAGGTACTGTTAGGAAGTAAATGGTTGTTGGTTCTCACACTCTGCCCAGTTCACTTGGTATACAGTTCAGGTATTTGGTCCTACAAGAACTGCTCTAGAATATAAATCATCGTGGGCACAAATAATTCAAACGTAAGTCCAGTAGTTAGTACCCAAAGGGCAGGGTTCTCTGTCACCTGTAGAAGGTGAACTCAGGGATCTGTATGCAGAATTAAAACATGAGGCTTTATTTTGAAAGGCAGAGATCCTACTTTGTTTCCCTTGGAGGTTTGTGGCCAGGAATGTCAAATTCCTCATTCTTAGAACAGAAAAAAAAAAAAAATTCTCTAAGAGATAGAAACATAATCTTTTAGGAAACAGTTAGTGAATATCCAAGAGGTACATTTTCCTTAGTAAGATCTGGTAGGGCATGAATACAGCTTCATATATCCTGTTTATCTAGCAGTGTTGGCCTCCCCAACTCAACATGACTTCTCACTGTTACTCATAAAAATTAGACTTTACTAATCTACTTTTCACCTGCCATCGTGTGTTTTCCTAGTCCCACTCAACTACTTCAGAAAAGTCACTACCTCCCTCTTACGAGCCACGAATTGCTGGAGGAAGTGAAGGAGGCAGAGGTAAAGGTTTCTAAAAGGCAAAGTGTCATATGCAATGTTTACTATGTGTTAAGTATGATAACATGTGCCAAGAACATATTATCCAATGTTACCCTAATAATAACTATATGTGGGTTGTATGGTTTCACCCTTTAGTAAACAAGGAAGCAGTGGCTCACAGAGGCACATCACTTCCTCCCTATTCTTCAAGTAAGCCAAATTCTTTCCCATCACAGGTCATTTGAATATGCAAATTCCTCTCTGATCCTCAAATGACTGGCTCCTTCTCACCCAAATGTCACCTCCTCTGCAGTCTGTTCTAATACTGTGTATGCCTTTCTGTGTCCAGGCCATCAGATAAAAATGTTCCTTCCTAGACATCTAATGAGTGGTCTTTGGGTGAGTGAATATTGACTCTCAATCTCCTATGGGTCTTGGGGTTTTCCTGTAAGTTTCTGCTCAGAAACTTTCTGCTCTGGACTCAAAAACATAAACTGGATATCAAGTTCACCCTGACAAGTGCAGCATTCAAGATACCCCATTGTCTAGGGCCAATATACCATTCCAGTGTCAACCTACCCCAGCAACCTTCACTCCCACTATCCTATACAAATACCATTGGCTTTAAATACACCTCATGGGCAGTTTAGAAAGGAGAATGGATCCTATACAGGTGCGTAGTATAGGAAAGGGGTCTGTCAGCTCTTTAGGCAAGTGCTAGTCATGGAGGATGTGGTAAGGACAGCTGAGAAGGGTGGGGTGATAATCGTGCTGGTATTGGGGTGGTGACTTGCCAGTCTTGCAGTTGATGATGGTGGTAACAGTGGTGGCAGTGGGAGTTGGGAGGGATACTGACATGGTGATGGCAGTGTTTGGTGGCAGCAGAAATGGCAGTGGGGACAGGGATGGGGGTGACAAAGATGGTGGGCATCGTATTTGAACAGCTAGCATCTAACCTCAGGTCATGGAGCTGACAAAGCCACCAGGTTCTTCCCACTGCCAGGTTTTCACTTAGCTCACTACCCAGGTAGGGTAACCCAGGGATACTCCAATTCCAAGGTTCTTGTAATCACCCCAGTGAAATGACTCAAGATGAATCTGTTAAGGAACATACAAAATTTAGGTGGAAAACCTGAATTTCTGGAGAGTGAGATGCCAGCACATCTACAGCTTTACAGATCCAGGTGCCAGCCCCCACCCCCATCCAGGGCCCTGTCAACCCCACCTCCTCTCAGAATCCCTTCCACCACACAGTATGCTGGGAAGTCAGCCAAGGGACAAAATCGCTTACTATGCACTGTTCCAAGGCAGCTGACCGACAAAGTATAAATAGCTCTGCTAGCACAGGCAACAGCCGACTGGAAAAAGCAGGCAGGAGTCGTTGATAATCTGTCTGTGGAGCTTCAGGCCTGAGAATGTCATCCCAAGTGCCCTGCGAGCAGAAAATGCTTGGGTATAGAAGGGGGACAACTGCTGAGCAACAGAGGGGGGCCAACATGGCAAAATGAGGGGCTTCAAGAGGCCTATCTGAGCCGGCTACAGTCAGTCAGTAAGCACTAAGCAGGTCAAATAAATCAAATGAAGTGAACCCACACCCCTCAGTCTCAACCACTTCATGAAGAGAGAAGGGGCTCAGGAAGGCAGATGCAAGTGTGGCTCTTTTGGGGGGGCCTGCAATCATTTATTCCTGCTTTAATTTATTCCTTCTTTCTGCCTGTACTCATTTTCATTTTTTCTATTTCATTTGCTCAGTAAGTGTAACACTTTGACTAGGTGTTCTAGGAAATGAAAGCAGGACCTGATAAGAGGCGAGAGTCACCTGACTTAACTGTGAAGGAGGATGTGGCAAATGTCCACCCAAGGGCATAGTTTGTCGAAGTAGCAGGAAGTCATAGGATCAGATGGAGTCACCAGGGAGGCTTCCCTAGGATGAAAAGCAGCAGGCTTTGCAGCTGGAAGAATGTCAGAGGCAAAAGGGTGAACACAGAAGTGAGAAGAGTGTGTTGGAGGTGAACGCAACAGGCTCAAGTGGGACCTTGGGAGCCACTGGAGCTCTGGCGGGAGGGGTGGGGATGAAGGGAGATTCTGAATCCTGAGCTCTGAGCTAGCACTCAGCCTACTCAGCCCTGCCCCCCGCCCCAGCTGCTGACATGTGTGGAGGAATCAGTTTTAGGATTGTTGGGTCACACACCTGAATCACCCAGTGAAAATTTCAAAATTGTCACCTCGACTCCAGCATCAGAACCCCTGAAGTAGGTTTCAGCAGGGCAATGCTGCGGAAAACAACTCCACAGGTGATTCTAAAAACACCCATGATTAAGAACACTGCCCCAAAGGGACACAGAAAAGCCAAAAAGAAACAGATGGATGGATGATGTCCCAGGATGCTTCTTTGGTGGTCATCACCCTTGATTCAAAGACCATCACCCAGACCCATAACAGAATGTGCAGTATTTCAGCCTTGGCAAGGACTGCCAGCATGCCTTCCAGACTCCCTGGCTGAGCCCTGTTTCTTATGGCACTGCAGGCTCCATCTGAGGGCTGCTGCTGGCAAGCCTGTGAGGCCAGCTGTCAGCTCCAGCCTCCCACTTCCAAGAGCCCTTGCTTCTGCACCTGCAGAAGCACCCACCACAAACCCCAGCACAGGGTTCCCTCTGGGGAGAGACTCACTCCTCCTCCACAATTTCCCACAATCCATGTCTTCAGGGCTGCGGTACCTCCCAACTGTCACATCTCCACTTGGGTCGGACTTTGATCTTGTCCTCTCCCCACCTGCCCCAAGAATACTCTGCAGTGACTTGTGCTGAGGGGACCACACTCCAGGTTCAACGAGAAGTGGAGTTGGAGGTGGAACCAGAAGACAGGGAGGACAGGTTCAGAGCCCCATCCACGGCACAGCCACCAGAGCTCTGGGTGAAGTGGAAGGCAAGTTTGAGTTCCTTCTCCTCTCTGACCCCCAGTGTCTTCATTAGTCAAATGAGCTGGTTGCACACTGAGGTCTCCAGGATACCCCCACCTCCTCAACTCCTTATAATGTGTGGAAAACTACAACCTTGATGCTGCCAGCACTGTCTTCAGTTGGCTTTCGGCCATGGGCCTCTGCAAGCAGAAGCAAACTCTTTAGTGGGACTTGTGGTTACGCAAGTAACACATAAATCCTTTTCTAGAGAGGAAGGGATGGAGAAATAAGAGGTATACTGCATAGTGGTGAAGCCATCTGCCCAGGCATTGAGGAAATGTTAAGGGCGGAGCAGGGTAAGTATGAGAGGGGACAGGATGGGGTGCCTTGGTTTTCTCTTTCTGCCAGCTGGACACTTCATGAGTGTTCTGGAGACTCGGGAAGGAAAACTGGACCCATGAGGACTCTCTATGGTGGTGACCTGGGGACATGAGAAGACCCCCCATGAAGGGCTTCTAGATAATAGAAACAGTAGTGCCTATTTGTTTATTGTTTGCTTATTTGATTGATTGGTGGAGTTGGAAAAAAAGATACATGCATATGGTTTAAATCCAAAGTGTACAATTCAAATAGTTTAGACCAAAAAACAAGTCTCCCTTTCCTCCTCCCCCCAATCCAGGCTACACAGGACCCATGTGTCCTTTCTTGGATGTTCTGTGCACATGCATAAGACACAGTGTGACCCTTTCCTCTACTGTGTTGTAGTTCCCCAGCCAGGCCCAAGCCTCAGAGAAGTCTTTTGAAATGTCGGTCACAGTGTCAGTTATGCATTGGGGACACAAATGAGAGGTCTGTTTCCATGCTTAGGGAGAAAAAGTAAAGGGAGGGTCAGGGTGGTGGCCACAGTGGTCAGAGGAAAACAAAGGTGACCATCAGACAGGCCACAGCTCCAAAGAGAGGGAACAAGGGGCCTGTGGGTTCTATGTAAATACCACGCAGCAACGGCCTATGTGCTGTGGAAAAGTGCCTTTAGCCCCAGCTCTGGCCAGCAGGGAAGACGGACTCCCCACAGTAAACACTTCTCTTCCTCTCCCTCTACGGAGGGGCCCTGAGGTCAGGGCAGGCTGGGTGGTGTCCTGCATTCAGTTCAGCCCAGCCCAGCAGCCATGACAAGGGGGTCTCCAGGAGCAGCCATCAGGTAGAAGGCCTCTGTCTGCTCCACCATCTGATCAGGGGCTGCTTGTCCCACCACCACACCCCTCAAATCCAGAGTTCGAAAGGAAGAGGAAGGGGTTCTAAGCAGTGGGGGCCTTCAGCGAGGGTGCAGACTTGAGGAAGGCTGCCGGCTCCATTCTCTCTGACCTCCTGGGCATCAGCCTACCCAACCTGACATCCCCCCTGCCATCTGGCCTGCCTGACTCTCTGCTTCTAAGTTGGCATCAGTTTCTATGGGCCTGAACGTCAGGCCTCTGCCAGCTCATTTCAGGACAGCCCTGTGGCCATGTCCAGCCCATCTCTAGGACCCGATTCCCTCAAGTTGTCCCTGCAGGTAGTTATGGTCATTTTAAGAACATCTGTTTATGAAAAATGCCATATGGTGTCAAGCCCTCTCCTGAGCTGCCACAGTGAATAGGGGATCTCTACTCTCACAGATCTTACATTTAGGGACATGGAATGAATGCTATGGAAGAAGCAATGTCTGGTGTGAAGCAAGACATCCTGAATCAGAACCTCTGGGTAATTTTGAGGCAGCTCCAGCATGAGAACCACTGCCTGCTTTAGGCCAGCACACTAAAGATGGGCTAATGGCCAGAGCAGGAAAACCCAACAACTCTAAAAACCCAGGTTCCAGGCTGTGAGGCTTGAGAGCTTCCTTAGGTGCACAGGGTCCACCAAAGTGGCAGGCTTGGAGCCAAGGGGGTGAGAGGGCTGGAAGACATGGCAGAACCGAGCAATGCCTGGACAGGTGTCGCTCCCACTCAGGCTCAGAGGTCCTTCCCGGCGGCAGGACAAGAACAGGGGGCTTACTGGAGAATGTCAGCTGATTTGAGGCCCAGCTTAGGTGGGCAGTTTCTGGGATCCCGCCACGACTCCACCCGGTTGCCCCTAAGTAGATTGCTTCTCCTTTACAGGAGGGAGGGTAGAAGACATGGTTATCAGGGGTAGTATCATCGAACAGCCATTAGTGGCCACCAGACGTGAAAGAAGACACCACCAAGTTTTCAACTAAGAATCACACTAGTGACTCAGTGACCTGCTGGGTTGAAGGTTTGAAACACGAGCACTTCTTCCCACCCTAGCAGGTGTCAGGAGACTGCACCCCATGCCCAGAGCTGACCACAAGAACTGCCATGGGAATGACAAGCAAGCCACCAGGAAAGATTTTTCCAGAAAAACTAGCTAAGTCTGCCCTTCAGTGCACAGTAAGTCTCAAGATCCTCCAGCCACCTCGTGCATGATTCACGTCTGCAGGGTGACTATTCTGTCCTGGTTGGATTCAATTTTCTTGTCCCAGAAGAGCTATGGTGACATCAGAGCAACTTATTGGGTCCAATATGTGCCAGACTAAGAACACTGCGGGGAACATGACTCAGCCCCTGCCCCAAAAAGCTGCCATCATGACGTGGAGATACATGGGAATCAGCCGTCTGAAAACGGTCTTTATCAGTCTAAAGACAGTTATTGAGTGGTGGTCTACTAGGTGCCTGGCCCAGAACTGGGGGCCCAGGGCATGGCTGTCACAGGTTTGCAAACAAAGACTACAGTTGCATGAGATGTGTTCCACAGTCACTGTGCACAGGAACTATAGCGTACTGGGGGGTCCTCCCGTGGCAGAGGCATTGGGCCTGGGCACCCCCACCCTGCCCTCTTCTGGGTCCATTTTCCCATCTATAGAAATGGGGTGGACTCTGGCTGTTGGCTCAGAAGGCATAGTGGCCACTCTTCAACACTCCAGGCCTTCCCTGGACTCTCCTTGTCCAAAACAACAGACATTCTCTTTTTCATCAGACCATGCTCAGCAAGACAAAAAGGACCAGCTGGGAAGGGAGGGGAATGGGTTTGCCTTAAACGTGATACTGCTTATCCCTAGACGGAGGGGGAAGGGTGGATACTCGCCAATATTTAGGGCTCTAGGAGAGACTGACAGAAAGAAATGAAGTCATCTGTTCCCCTTTTTTCCAGTGAGATGTGGACACTTGGTGAAGATGGAGAGAGGGTTCAGGGTGCTGTGGTGCCAGGTGCCTGGTGGGAAAAAAAAATCCTGGTAAAGCGGGAAGCCATGTTATTGGCCAACGCAAAGAAGCTGTCTTGGATCATGAAGAGGATCCTGGAGATTCTGGGGAACAGGGTAAGTTCCCCTGAGATGAATCAGGATGCCATGCCTCTGTGAGGCATCCAGACAAGAGTCTGGATGGGACTATGGGGGTGGCTATGGAGGGTCAACTGGGGCAGACACCCGGTGTCTTTATTTTTTTTTATTTTTTTTTTAAAGATTTTATTTATGTATTTGACAGACAGAGATCACAAATAGGCAGAGAGGCAGGCAGAGAGGGAGGGAGGAAGCAGGCTCCCTGCTGAGCAGAGAGCCCGATGCGGGGCTCGATCCCAGGACCTGGGATCATGACCCGAGCCGGAGGCAGAGGCTTTAACCCACTGAGCCACCCAGGTGCCCCCACCCGGTGTCTTTAAGTGACAAGGGCTGCTGTGGGACCAAGGGGAGGGGGCCTTGCAGAGGTGAATATGATTGCTCAGAACACCGAGCACAAGTCCCACTTGACAGCAGTGAAGGCAGGAGTAAGCACCAACAGGTAGGTGCAAAGGAAGATTCTGGCTCTCGTAAAGCCCCAGATGGAGTCCCAAAATTCCATCACTCATCCAGTTCTTCAGCCACTCCCCACATACTGACTGTGTGCCCAGGTCTGTGCTGGCAGAGAGGAGTGGGGCATCTGGGAAAGAAGCCAGGCCAGTTCCAGAGCACAAGGCAGTCATGGCTCACAGCACCCTTAGGTACTTGGGCCAGGCCTCCGGGAGGGCTTATCAAGAGGAAGACACAATCCCACCTTCCAGACCTCAGAGTCCAGTGCCTGTCTGCAGGGGTTCAGCAAGTCTGGAGAAGGGACAGCACAGGCAGCTGGGCCTCAGAGGCCAGGTCAGGCTTTCTGGTGCAGCCTGTGTGTGCCATTTTATCAAGTCCTATTAACCAATAGGACTTGAAAAGGATTATTGTGAAAAGGATTATTATTTTCATTTTTAAGTTAAGAAGATTGAATGTGATGGTTAATGCTGCATGTCAACTTGGCTAGGCCATGGTGTCCAGGTATTTGATCAAACGTTATTCTAGGTGTTTCTCTGTAGGTTTTTTCTGTTTTTCTACAATTAGTATTTAAATTGGTGGGTTTTGAGTAAAGCATATTGCCCTCCATGGTGTGGGTGGGCCTTATCAAATCAGTTAAAGGCATTACTGGAACAAAGATGGAATTTCAAGCAAGACAGGATTCTACCAGCAGACTGCCTTTGGTATACATGTGTATGTGTGCACATAGATGCAAGCATGAACACACACACACACATACGCGCGCACACACACACACACACACACACACACACATCCTGTTGCTTCAATTTCTCTGGTCAATCCCAAGTCACTCAGAGAGGTGAAAGCCCAGAGATAGGTAAATTTTCTGAGGTCAGGAAGTTGGAATCTGGGATAGCCTGAAATTGTCTTAGCTGTCCTGGTTCAGAATGAACTTTGCAGTGACCTTTGGATAAATTTTTTGAAAAAGACAAAAATCAGAAATTTATTCTGTTTAGTCAACAAAAACAGTATCCTTTATTCTGAGATATTGTTTCCTTTCTCTTGGTGTTAAAAATGCCCTTTCTTTGAAGAAATGATTAGCTATAGTTAGAAACAGTCGGTTTTCTTGTAATGACCTATGACAAAATTAACAGTTGGAAGTCCTTTCACTCTACTTATTTTTCACGGCTCTCCTCAAAAAAACACAAAGTCTGGGACACCCTCACCCCAACCCAGCTGGAACACCCCCTTGTATGAGTGCCCTGGCTTCAGCTTGTATTTCAGCCATGCAGACAGGCTGTGCTCTGGTATGCCTACAAACACCAGTCACAGAAGCGAAGCAGAACACCTATACCCAAGTATGGTGTGGGCAGCAAAGGCCTACAGGCTTCCTATCTCAGCTCCATGGGAAGGCTCAACCACCTTTGTAATTCTTCCTGTCCCCTGCAGTCAGTGCTGTTTATCCTGGCACAGTATCCTGCTTGCTGCCAAGGAGCAGAAGTCAATTGCCTTGATTAACTTGTTCACCTCTTTGAAAATGTACTTCACCTGCAGCCCTGGATATTGAATACAGCTAATGAGGGAACGTGGGCTTCTGTATTTCACAGCAGGTCCACCCTCAGCCTGTGCCCTGAGTTTTCCTCATAAAGGGATCCTTGCCAACCTATCCCCAACCCAGTCTTCATACCTGTCATCTTCTGCTGCATCTCCTGGTATATCCGAGACTTGTTCCTTCAGGATCCAAAGATCCTGCAGGAAGAGGGCCCCAAATATCAGATGTCTCACACTCATGCATGTGAACACACAGTTGCAGTCTGATGCAAGCTACAGGAGCACTCAGCTTGGCAGTCAGCGACTCTTGCAGCTCCCAGACCATGGAGCAGCCCATAGTTTCTGAAATTGTGACTAGAGATCATGATACCTCTGTAAGGTCAAATATGACCAGGTAGAAGCCAAATAATAGAAAATTGTTTCTTTGATTCAAACCTTCTTATCTCTTTTTACTTTTATTTAATGGAAGCATTCCCTGCCTTCTAGCATCCCACCTTAAACATGACAGCATGCTTCCCTGTGATGACGGATCATCTCTCTGGGTTACCATGATGTGTTGTTCCTGGACATTTCTGTCAGTGAGGGTCACCTTCCCTCCCCTATACAGACGGAGACTGACTGTTGTTTTTCTCAGCAGCCTGTCTGATGACCTGGCCTGACTGGAGAATCAGGACAGCCTGTAGGTAGGGTTGCACCAGGACATTCTTAGTTGTTGTGAGAGGGGACAAAGGACAAACCCCAAAGGGTTTTACAGAGGGATCATAAGTTCAGAGCCTGGCACAAGCGCAAGATGTGTGAGACAAAGCACCAAGTGGGACATGGAGTCTGATGGGCAAAACACCAGGAAAACCATGGACACAGCCAGCCCAAGGATGTCCTGAAGCCAGGGGGCTGCACAGCATTTTTAAGATTTTCTACCCAACCAACATGGCTGTACTGGGTGTATTTGAAGAAGAAGATGCATGGCCATGGGCTATGGGCATGTGTGTTTTCTTTTTCTCTTGCTTTCTTTCTTTCTTTTTTTTTTCTTTTTCTTTTTTTTTCTTTTTTTTTCTTTTTTTTTTTTTTTGCCTTTTCTCTTTTGCCAACTTCCAGCTAAAGTTGTTCACTGTTGTTTAAATGTCAGTGAGTGGCAGACCCCTCCCCACCATCACCACCACCACATCACCATGCCTTCTATGAATACTTTGTGAACCAGGAGAACACAAACAGAAATGTCTTAGAGCTTGGTGTAAAATAGGACTGGGCTTTGAAGGAAAACTTCAGAGACTTTCCCAATTCAAGTACCTGAGTTATAGTGTTTGACCTTTATGACAGCAGCTTTGACTGCTGGCCAGCCTATGACTTTAACTGGAAGCCCTTCACACCTCCTCTATCACCACTTGCAGAAAGCATTTACAACATTAATAACAGTGGCCATTCACTGCACACTCAGCTTGTGCTAGGTGCTCTGCCAGGCTCCCAGTACACATGACTTCATTTAACTCTTTTCAACAGCCTGATGAGCCTGTTAGGGCATGGTTAACCCTAACCCCATCATGAGGAAGCAGCCTTGGGACAGTGATGTGAATTCCTCAGACCCCACATAGAGTCAGTGACAGAAGCAGCATTCAATGCCAGACCGTTCTGACTCCAAAGCCCTTCCACGTTCCTTCCCATCCCTCCCAGGGCCTGCCCATGCTCACCAGGCTGATTTTGGAGCTGGTGAGAAGCTACTCTGAGACCATTGGAGGACAGAGGCCCTTGACACAATTCCAGTTAAAGCACTGAAAAAATTAGATTTTTTCTCCACAAAATGAATGAATGAATGAACGAATGAATAAATGAATGAATGAAACCTTGTTTGGAAAACTGTTTGGCAGTATCTACTAGAACCGAACATATTTAGTCTAGTCCTGGTATATTCATCACAGAAATATGTGTATACATGCATCAAGCGATATGCTCAAATGTGTTGATCCCAGCACTGCCTATAGCATATCTAAATGTGAAACAACCGGATGTCTGCCAATAAGAAATTGCACGTTGCCCTACAATGGAATACTGCCACCAAACAGAGCCAACAGACCACAGCTCCACACAAGGGCATGGGCAAAATCTGCTGCAAAGGACATGTGGCCAGGGGCTGAGACTGGGACCCTGACCTCCCCATGTTGTTACGTATTTGCACTGTGTGTCTTCCCCATCAATCAAGGATCTCCTTCTGGGTGAAGAACTTCCACTCTTTTTCCCATTTCATTCTGAACTCCCCCAGGTTCTATCACCTTTGGGAACATTTCCTGACTATCCCCTGTCAGTCTTAGTTAACTGCTCTCTTCCAATATCTCCAATATACTCCATGCATCTTTTTGCTCTACTAATCAGACAATCTCAACTAATCTTATTAGTTGTCAACTTATTGGGGTTGAAATTAAGTCTTTTATCTCTGTGATGTTTGGCCTATAGGGATTGACTCTAAGGAGGAGCTCAATAGCTGCTTGTAGAATGAATGAATGATGTAGAGAAATCAGTCCAACACCTAGAAGGGCAGTGTGGAAACTATAAAAGTACCTAGAAAGGAAGAAGATATCATTAGTAAGAAAGGCCTTATGACCTTTCTCCAAGGAAAGAAGTTGAAGCTGATTTACCAGACTCTGTGCAGTTTGCTGGACTCTCTCCCTCTGGTCCCACTACCACCCCCACACTGACTCTAAGGGACCTTTTTGATACACTGGCACTAGGAAGTTCACAGGCTGGTGTTTTGGAAGATGGACCCAATTGGTATAGGAAGCAACTTTGCAGTCTTTATTAAATCACAGGGGGAATAGGAAGATGATGAAATGAATTTTCTTTGAACAAAAATATAGCTCAGCTCCCATAGCACAGACCAAGGAGGTGATATCCAAGTGAACACATCCTCCAAAATTTTCCAAACCTGTACTGTGCCATGTGTGATGCTAAGGATAAGAATATTTGCTTGGAATCCCATATTCTAATTATCTTTTACTGCATAACAAGCCACTCCAAAACTTGGTGCTTAATACAAAAACCATTTCATGTGTTCAGTTCTGTGGGTCAGCCATTTGGCTTGGGGTCAACTGGGAAGTTCTTCTATTTGCCTAGCCTGGGGTCATATATATATGACTGCAATCATCAAGTGACTCAACTATGGCTAGAGATTCAAAGATGCCTTCAATCATACATCTGGCAGTTGATTGATTTAAGAGCTTTAGCTAAGAAGGCTCATCTCTGCTCTATGTCTTACGTTCTAGTAAACTAGACCAGGCTTTTCACATGGTTCTCCCAGAGAAGTAATCCATGATAATGAAGCCATTTGCAAAGCCTCTTGAAGCTTGGGCTCAGATGTTATACAACATCATATTCCATTGGTCACAGTAAGTCACATGGCCAAGTCTGAAGTTGGTATGGGAAGGGACTACTCAAGAACACATCTAAAGGAAAGGGAATAGGGGCTCCTGGGTGGCTCAGGTGTCTGACTATAGATTTTGGCTCAGGTCATGATTTCAGGGCCCTGGGATCAGTCCTGTATTGGACTCCCTGTTCAGTGGGGAATATGCTTGTCTCACATTCCCTCTGCCCTCCCCCTACTCATGCATGCACTCTCACTCTCTCTCTCTCTCTGTGTAATAAATAAATAAATCTTTAAAAAAAATGAAAGGGAATAATGGCAGCCATTTGGCAAATCATCTACCACAGAAAGCAACTACAAAAGGTAGTCCTTATTTCCCCTACATACAAGCCCTTGACTATTTCCATGAAATGGCTACTATCTTTAATTTCCATCCAGGAAAATGCTGATCTCTGGGCAATTTCCCATACTGAAATGAGAAGATTCTAGGAGATGTAAGCATAGGGGTAGAACTGAAGAGTTTGGATTAAAATCAACTAAGCTCCAGATGCAATCAAGTTAGAGGTTCAATCAGGCATATGTGAATCTGTAATTAAGAAAAGAGGTCTAGCAGGATATAAACATTTGTGAGTCAATATTAAAAAGATGGTGTTTAGGACACAGGACTGAATAAAGTCATTAAGAGTGTGAATGTATATAGAAAAGCAAAGTGGTCATAAAACTGAGCTCTCTTGCACGCCTGCATTAAGAGATCAAAGAAATAAGGAGAAAGCAGCAGGGAGACTGAGAAAGAATGGCTAATGATGTAGGAGGAAAAAAAGAAAGTGTGGTATCCTAGAATTTAAGCACAGAAAATATACCAAGAAGTAGTAATCCACTTCATCTAATTCTGCTTGTAAATTGAACAAGATAAAGACCAGAAATTTCATTTTGCATGGCAAAAATCTGCCCCCAAATCTAGGTGACATTTGTTTGGAAATGAATTTCAGATACAACACCAAAGCACAATACATGGGATTTTGTTTAAAGTGATAATTTGAACTCTATTAAGATGAAAAACTTCTCCTCAGTGAAAGATACTGTTAAAAACAAAAGATAAGCCACAAACAGGGAGAAAATAGTTGCAAAACACATAGTAGATAAAAGACTTGTATCCAAAATATATCAAAAAAACCACTTATAATGTAACCCAACTAAGGGGCTTCTGGGTGGCTGTCAGTTGAGTGTTCAACCCTTGGTTTCAGCTCAGTTCATGATCTCCAGGTCATAAGATCAAAACCCATTTCAGGCTCCATGCTCAGTGCAGAGTCGGCTTGAGATTTTCTTCTTCTTCCCCTCCCCCAGCTCAGGCTCTTTCTCTCTGACTCTCTCTCTCTCTCAATCTCTCTCTCAAATAAATAAATAAAATATTTTCTTTTTAAAATGTAACCCAATTAAACCAAAAACCCAATTAAAAATGGGCAAAATGACTGATTCTAGGAGTGGGACAGGAATGTCCTCTAGTGCCTAGAACATCCTGTAGCACCAGAAGGTAAGAATGTGCCCAAAAAATCCCATACAGAGGTATGCCAAAAGGTCACAACAACCAACTGAAAGAGCTCCTACTGGATAAAGAACAATTTAAACAACAAAATACAATAATATTATATTACAACCCAAAGTATAAAGTAACTAGCATTTTGATTTAAATAAGGGATTGAACATATTAGTAAATAAATAGGGAAAAAAGAAACTCCCAAGAAGATTTCCAAATCATTTATGTAGATACTCACCTCTCAAGGAGCTGGAAGAGGGGAGAGGAATAGGTAAAATAACTTTTACAGTGGAGAAATTTGATAAACCCTATCTCAGCTTTGATGTTGATTAATGTTAACATCAACAGTGATAACTCATGTTGATAGAATGTATCCTTGATGTGATGTGTGAAATTGCAATTTACCTCTATGTCCTTCCTCTCAAAAAACCATAACCAAAGTTTAATTATGAGGAAAACATCTGACAAATTCCAACTGAGAGACATATCACAAAGTACATAAATGGTACTCCTAAAAACTTTCAAAAGAATCTAAAACAAGTAAAGACTAAGAAATTACACAGACAAGAGGAGGCTAAAGAGATAGATATCTCGATAAAATATGGAACCCTGGATAATATCTGGGAACAAAGAAATTAAGTAAAAAACTAAGGAAATCTGAATAATCAAATAAATACTGAGTCAATGAAAAGGCAATTTGAAAAAAAAAAAAAACAAAAACAAAAAAAGAAACATGTTGTGACATCTTACCTGCCCATGTGCCACCCCCTTAGAGTTTGGTAGTGGACTTAAAGAAAGTAGCCTACAATCCCAGTGTGGGATCCAAGTCTGTGGTTCAGAGAGAGCAGAGTGGATCTCATTTTTAAACTGCTGTGTTTGTCTGTTCTAACTGAGTCTAGAGGCTACCTGCAGGACTGACACAAGTTGATTTTCTCTGTTTCCTCTTATTCAGAAATTGCTTACTGCACAAAAGAGACAACCATCACTTAAAACCATAAGTCAAATGAAAGCCTTGTATCTCCCTGGGGAAAAGATTACAGTTGAGATATACAATAAAATACCCATAGCCATGAAGGATAAACTGGAAAGAGTTTCATTGAGAAATTGGGGTATTCTGGAAGCACATGTATACTGGAGAATTTAGAAATCCATACGCATATCTAGAGCAGGACACATGACCAAAAAAAGCCTGAGAATACCCTCAGCTTCCACCTCCGGCTGATCTCTCATACAGGCAGGAAATGAAGGTAAAAGTAGAATAGTAAAGAGCCTTGCCAAGTGATGAAGGAGTGTCATACCACAGAGTCAATTACAAAGAATAGAAGTGATTAGTGTTTATTGTTGTTGTTGCATTGTTTTTTATTCATTTTTGTTTTGAACTTGGGGGAGGAAGCTGTTTGTATTTTTAATGTTTTTGATTCCTGCCATTCAAGGAAATAGCTTTCAAACCCTAGCTAAACATAAGCTAAAGGAATAGTGTCTTCAGAGACCCCCCATGACAAGGAATAATCTTTGCAAAAGAAAAAATTTTTTGAAAAGGTGCATAAACAAATGAAATGGTCAACTGCAGCTTTCAACAGTCGAAAACAGAAATCCCTACAGAAGGGAAGAATCTGAGTTCCAAAGTTACCATGGTATAATATTCAAATATCCAATTTTCAATAAAAAATAATAAGAAACAAGAACGTATCATTAATTTACAGGGCCAAAACAAATCAATGAAAACAATCCCTTAAAAAGCCCAGATAAGGAATTTACTACACAAATACTGTGAGTTAACTATTTTTAATATGCTCAAAGAACTGAACGAAACATGAAAAAAGAACTAAAAGAAACCAGGATATCAATAAAAAGATAATAATTATAAAAGAAACAAAACAAAAATTCTAGAACTGAAAAGTACACTACTAAATGGAAAAATAAAATCACTAAAGATCAACAATATGAACAAGTAGAATAAAAAATCATCAAACTTGGGGGAAGATAATTCAGTGTCTAGTTTGAGAAAAAGAAAAAAAAAGAGAGAGAGAGAAAAGAATGACAAAAAGTTAAGAAAGCCTGAGGGACCTGTGGGACACAATCAAGCAGACAATATATGCTATGGGAGACACAGGCATAGAGAAAAGCAGAAAAAATATTTGAAGAAACAATGGCTGAAAACATCTCAAATTTGATAAAAGACATGAACATGAAAATCCAGGAAGCTAAACAAATCCAAGTCAGATAAACTCAGAGTACCACTGTCAAATGCCTTATAATCAAAATGTCAAAAGTCATAGACAAAAATTCTTAAGAACAGCAAGAGAGTAGTGACTCATTACTTACAATGGAGCACAACAAGATTTACAGCTAGTTTTTCCTCAGAAACCATGAAAGCCAGATGCAAGGAGGTGACAATTTAAAACGCTGAAAGAGAAGTATGGTCAGTCAAGAATTCTATATCCAGTGCAACTATACTTCAAAAAATGAAGGAGAAATTAAGATATTCCCAGATAAACAAAAGCTAAGGGGTTCAGCGCCTGGGTGGCTCAGTGGGTTGAGCCTCTGCCTTTGGCTCAGGTAGTGATCTCGGGGTCCTGGGGTCAAGGCCTGCGTCAGACTCTCTGCTCAGTGGGGAACCTGCTTCCCCCTCTCTCTTTCTGCTTGCCTCTCTGCCTACTTTTGATCTCTCTCTCTGTGTCAAATAAATAAATAAAATCTTTAAAGAAAAAAAAAAAAAAGCTAAGGGGTTAATTACCAGTAGACCCACCCTGCAAGAAATGATTAAAAAAAAAGTTCTTCAGATTGAAGCAAAAGGACACTAAGCAGTAATTGAAATTTGTACAAATAAGCGAAGATCTCCAGTAAAGGTAACTACACAGGCAAATATAAATGCCAGTATTTGTGAATTTTTTTTTAAGATTTTATTTATTTGACAGAGAGAGAGTACACAGAGAGGCAGGCAGAGAGAGAGGAGGAAGCAGGCTCCCCGCTGAGCAGTGAGCCCGATGCGGGGCTCGATCCCAGGACCCTGAGATCATGACCTGAGCCGAAGGCAGAGGCTCAACCCACTGAGCCACCCAGGCGCCCCTGTGAATTTTTGATTTGTAAATAAATCCACTTTTTATTTCTCACATGATTTAAAAGATGAATACATAAAAATAATTACAGATCTATGTTGTGACCCACAATATATAAAGGTATAATTTGTGACAACTACAAAAAGGGAAGGTGGAGTTATATATATTGTGTTATTTAAGTTTAGCTGGTATCAATTAAAATTATATTCTTTTTTTTAAAAGATTTTATTTATTTAGTTGACAGACGGAGATCACAAATAGGCAGAGAAGCAGGCAGAGAGAGAGGAGGAGCAGGCTCTCTGCTGAGCCGAGAGCCCGATGCGGGGCTCTATCCCAGGACCCTGGGATCATGACCTGAGCCGAAGGCAGAGGCTTTAACCCACTGAGCCACCCAGGTGCCCCTAAAATTATATTCTTATAAATAATAATAATTAACTATTATAAATTTATTATCTTAATTGTAATCACCATAGAATCACTATCTTAGAATACACAAAAGAACTCAAAAGACACAGTAAAAAAATTAATAAAACACAAAGAAGTCAGTAAATGAGGGACACAAGACATCTAGAACATACAGAAAACAAATAGCAAAAGGGCAGAAGTAAGTCTTCCTTTATCAATTATTACACAAAATATATGTGGATCAAACTTTTTAATAAAAAGGCAGGTATTGGGAATGCCTGGGTGGCTCAGTTGGCTAAGCATCTGCCTTTAACTCAGATCATGATCCCAGGATCCTGGGATTGAGTCCCACACTGGGTTCCCTGCTCAGTGGGGAACCTGCTTCTCCCTCTGCCTCCATTCCCCCTGCTTGTGCCCCTCCCCTGACAAATAAATAAATAAAATCTTAAAAATAAAATGCAGGTATTGGCACAATGGATTTGAAAAAAACATGATCCAATTAGGTACTACCTTCAAGAGACATACTTTAGATCCAAAAACAAAATATGTTGAAAGTAAGTAAATGAAAAAATGTATTTCATGCAAACAGTAACCAAAAGAGAACTGAGGTAGCTATGATAATATTAGACTAATAGACTTTAAGTCCAATACTCTTACAAAAGACAAGGAAGCTCATTATATACTGGTAAAGGGAATACTTCATCAGGAAAATAAAGCAACTATAAACACATACACACCCACAACAGAGCCCAAAAAGATATGAAGCAAATATTAACAGAATTAAAGGGAGAAATAGACAGCTATGCAATAGTTGTTGAAGATTTTATGCCCCACATTCAGTGATGGATCAGACACCTGGACAAAGGATAAATAGGGAAGTAAAGAACTAAACAGGACTATAAATGGACAAAGCCTGACAGACATATACAAAACATTCCACCTAACAGTATTAGAAGACATATTTCTCTCAAGAGCATGGGGAATATTTTCCCAGGACAGACCATGTATGTTCAGCCACAAAAGAAGTTTTAATAAATTTAAAAATATTTATATGTAAAATATCTTCTCTGAACAAATCAGAACGTAGCTAAAAGTCAACAACAAAAAACAAACTGGTAATTTCACAAATATGTGGAAATTAAACAACATACTCTTAAACTAGTGGATAAAAGAAGAAATCACAGGAAAATGAGAAAATATGTAGAGATAAAGATATGTAGAGATAAAAATATGTAGAGATAAAGAGAACAAAAATACAACACACCATGTACAGAACTGTTGCATCACTACAGTGCACACTTAAAACTAACATAACACTATATGTTAACTAACTAGAATTACAGCAAAAAATTTTAAAAAATAAAAGTTCGTATGAACATAAAAAAAGCACACTACATGTCAAAACTTATGTGATACATTGAAGGCAGTACTCAGAGGGAAATTTATAGTTTTTATATTAATTATCCTACATTAAAAAGATCATGGGGGTGCCTGGAAGACACAGTAGGTTAAACGTCTGATTCTCAGTTATGGCTAAAGTCGTAATCTCCTGGTTCTGAGATCGAACCCCAGATTGGGCTCGATGCTCAGCATGGAGTCTGCTTGAGATTCTCTCCCCTCACCCTGTGCCCTCCTGCTCATTCTCTCTCTCTCTCAAATAAATAAATAAAATGTTTTTAAAAGAGAAAGATCATGAATTAGTAACCTAACTTTGCATCTTAAGGAAGTATAAAAATAAGAGTAAATTAAACTCAGAGCTAGCAGAAGGGAAAAAATAATGATGATTAGAGCATAGATAAACAAAGTAAAGGCCAAAAATCAATAGCATAAATGAAACCAAAAATTGGTTCTTTCAAAAGATCAGCAAAGTTAACAACCATTTAGAGTGACAAATGAAAAAGAATACACAAATAACTAAAATTACAAATGAAAGTGGGACATTATTTCCAACCTTATGAAAATTAGAAAGATAAAGAGAGTACTATGAACAGTTACACATCAGTAGGTTAGATAACTTAGGAAATGGACAAAATCCTAGAAATATACAAATTACCAAAAGTGACTCAATAAAAAACAGAGAATCTGAACAGACCTATGTTGTGCACTGAATTGTATCCCTGACTCCCAAATTCATATGTTGAAGCCATAACCACTGATGTGACTGTATTTCAAGATAGGGCTTTAAAGAGGTAATTACGGTTAAATGAACTCATGAGACTGGAGCCATATGACGGGTGTCCTTAAAGAAGATACATCAGGGATGAGTGCATGCAGATAAAAGGTCATGTGAGGACACAGCAAAAAGGGAGTCCATCTGCTAGCCAGGGAGAGACACCTTAGAAGAAACCAAATATTAGAAGAAACCTTAATCTTGGACTTCTAGCCTCCAGGAATGTGAGAAAAATATTTTTTTTCTTCTTTTAGCCTCTCAGTTTGTGGCATTCTGTATAGCAGCCCTAGGAGACTAATACAACCTGTAATAGGTAAAGATATTGAATCATTAAAAAATAATCTCCTAAAGTGTTGCTAAGACTCTGGAAAAATGATAACCTTCATACATTGCTGTGGCAATGTAAAACTGATTTAGCTACGTGGAAAATGGATTTTCCTCTCTTGAAAAAGTTAAATATTAAATTACTATAAGATGCCACAATTCCATTGCTAAGTATATACTCAAAAAAACTAAAAACAGATACTCAAACTAATATGTGTACACATGTGTGTGTATGTGTGTGTGTATATATACACACATATATTCATAGCAGTACTATTCATAGCCAAAGACAGAAACACCTCATATGTCTTTCAACAGATGAATAGGTAAACAAAACATGGTCTGCACATACAGTGGAATATTATTTAGTCATAAAAATGGAGTGCTGATACAATGTTACAGTGTTGATAAACCTTGAAAACATAATGGTAAGTGAAAGAAGCCAGACATAAGACATCACGTATTTGGTGATTCCATTTGTATAAAATATCCAGAAAAAGCAAATCCATAGAGAAAAAAAGCAACTGATCCTTGCCATATTCTAGGGAGAGGATATAATTAGAACATTGATTAATGAGCAAAGAGTTTTACTTTGGAGTGATGGAACTATATAGAGACCATTATTGCACAACAATGTGAACATATTAAATCCCACTGAATTGTCTACTTTAAGATGGTTAATTTTCTTTTATGTGAATTTCATCTCAATACAATTTTAATTTAATTTTTTAATTCTAATTTAATTTTGAATTTAATTTTTTTAAAGGACAACATAAGAGATTCTTGTATTAATGGAACTTGTTCTATATTTTTTAACTGTGGTGGTGACTACACAAACATACAAGGGACAACACTGTAAGAAATAAACACACACACATACACATCCACATATAAGTACAAGAAAAATGGGAAGTCTAAGTAAAATCTACGGATTGCATCAGTGTCAGTATCCTGGTTATGATATTGTACTATGGTTTTCCAAGGTGTTACCTTAGAATAAACTGGATAGGATTTCTCTACATTATTTCTAGAGCTACATGTGATGCTACAATTATCTTAAAATTTAAATCTTCATTTAAAAAAAAGTCTTCTTCCAAGACTCCATGACCTATATTGGGGGCTATTGGGGAACTCACAGAGATGGCCCGGTCACCATCTATTTCACCATGACAGGCTAAAGAGATCTCCCACTGAAAAGGTCTCCAGAAGTTTTAAAGGATCTGTGATTTACCCGCCAGTATGTCAGAGCCTGTTCACTTCATGCTGCCACAGTTTTTCCCAAATTGCCTTATTTTACATTTTTCTATATGCCTGGGGATTTGGCTAGCTCAAGACATTATTTCCTCTTTCAAAATCAGTATTTTAATATAGTTCAATAGTATAGCTTAATGCTGCCCATCTGAGCTTGAGTGACAACTCATCTATCATATTCACACTTTGAGTTTGGAGACGGAAAAAGGAATATCATTTTCTTATGTTGTCTCAATTCCCCACCCAGGGAAAAATAAAATAACAAGGAGCATCCATTTTTAGAAATAAATCTTTTATAGAAAAAGACAACCAAAGAAGGTTAGTTATTCAATAGTTGGTTCAGCCTGCCTGGCTTCAGCTCTGGTATGGAAAGACCACTCATCAGGGAGTCAGGAGGTCGGCAATTTAACTTGCAGTGAGCCCCTGGGAAGATGCTTCCTCTCTCCTGACCTTGCTTTTCTCATTTCTACTCTGTGGAAGTTAAATTAGTTCCTTTAAAAATTCCCTTCCAGTTCTAAAATCCTCTGATTCTTCTTGTATGCTGTTATAAATCCTACCTCTGCCACTCACTAGTTTAACAATTTAACCCCTATGAGCCCCAGACAAAAATGCATCCATTTCTACAAAATAATAAAAAATAAGTAAATGAATGGATGAATAAATGAATAAGTTGCTAAAATTTGGGTAGTGATTTGTTGAATCTGTAGACCAATTTGAAGAGAATTGGTATCATAATATTGAGTCTTCCAACCCATGCACAACATTTATCCAAATCTTTTATCTAGTTAGATTTATTTAGATCTTTATAAAATTTCTCATGGCAATGTTTAGTTTCAGGGTACACATGTAGTATTTTTTGGTCCAGTTTATCTCAAAATGTTTATTTTTTTGTTATTCAAAGATATTTTAATTTCAATTTCTGTTTCTTCATTGCCAGTATATGGAAATGCAATTAAATTACGTATATTGATCTTGTATCCTGCAAACTTACTAAACTCACTCATTAGTTCAAGTGCTTATTTGAAGATTCTAGAGGATTTTCTAGGTAGATAATATGTCATCTTCAAATAAAGTAGCTTTACTTCTTCCTTTTCAACTTAGATGCCATTTACTTCATTCTCTTGCCTTTTTGCACTAGAGAGCACTGGCTAGATCCCAACTTTCTCCTGTGGTCTCAGGCAGGAATTCTCCTCCCAAACAGAATTTGGGTTATCTCCAACCTAAGAGTAGAAGTTAAAGAAGATCCTTCAAGTCAATAAAAATTTCATTAAGAGCTTCCTGCACAAGTGAAATTGTAACTGTGGCAGTTTCTTCCTTTCATGGGCCATCTTACAGAGCCCTGATAAAAACAGGAAAGACATCATTTAAGGCACAGACACCTACACTAGCACAAGTATTATAGAGACTATAGTTTAATTCAAGAAGCGGGGTAAGGTCTAAGAAACCCAGGTTATCAGTCTGTAACAATACCCACATGGGTTGTTTAATTCAGAATTGAATTAATGTAACAATAAGAATTGCTACGGAGGGGCACCTGGGTGGCTCAGTGGTTAAGCGTCTGCCTTCTGCTTAGGTCCTGGGATCAAGTCCTTCACCAGGCTCCCTGCTCAACAGGAAGTCTGCTTCTCTCTTTCCCAATCCTCCTGCTTGCGTTCCCTCTCTTGCTGGGTCTCTCTCTGTCAAATAAACAAATAAAATCTTAAAAAAAAAAAAAAAAGAATTGACTATGGATAATTAAGCCCACACTTTAAAGAGAAAACTACATGGAATTTATTCTACACAATTTATGCTGCCTTTCCAAGGTTGAGTTCAACTACGTGGCTTTCTACCAAGTGAAACAACTGCATGCCCAGATTAGGAGGCAGCAGAGACCTACATGACTGCCCCTCCACAAGCACTACCTCAAGAGCCCCCTCTTTGATACTTAAAAATACCACAGCTAATTCCTTACATATACACACATCACACTTCTTTATCCATACATTCATTGATGAACAGTTAATGTTGTTCCCATGTCTTGGCTATTGTAAATAATGCTGCTATGAACATAGGGTGCATGTATCTTTTGAGTTAGTGTTTTTAGTTTCTTCAGATTTATTCCCAGAAGTGGAATTCCCAGAAGTGGATTATATGGTATTTCTATTTCCAATTCTTTGAGGAACCTCCATCTTGTTTTCCTTAGTGACTATACCAGTTTACAATTCCATCAACGGTCTTACCCTTTTTTCTATATCCACAACAATATTTGTTCTGTTTTTTGGTGATGGTAGTTCCAATAAGCGTAAGGTGATATCTCATCATGGTTTTAATTTGCATTTCACAAATGTTGATGTTAAGCATCTTTTCATGTACCTGTTGACCATTTATATAACTTCTTTGGGAAAATGTCTGTTCAGGTCTTTTGCCCATTTTCAATTGGGATATTCATTTTTTTGCTATTGAGTTGTATGAGTTCTTTATATATTTGGGGCATTACCACTTATCAAATAAATGGTTTGCAAATTTTTTTCCAATTTTGTGGGTTGTCTTTTCATTGCTGATGGTTTCTTTTGCTGTGCAGAAACTTTTCAGTTTGACATAATACCACTTGTTTATTTTTTATTTATTTTTGTTCCTCGTGCTTTAGGTAGGATTCCCCCAAAATTATTACGAAGACCCGTGTTAAAGAGTTTTTTCTCGTTTTACTCCAGGAGTTTCATGCATTCAGGTTTTATATTTAAGTCTTTGATCCATTCCAAGTTAATTTCTGTGGGTTGTGTAAGACAGGTGGTCAAGTTTCATTCTTTTCATATGTGAATATCCAGTTTTCCCAGCATCTTTTATTGAAAAGATTCCCTTTTCCCTATTGAATATTCTTGGCTTCCTTATCAAATATTAGTTGACCAAATATGCTTGGATTTATTCTGGACTTTCGATTCTATTCCACTGTTCTTGTCCAATTGGTCCATTAATCTACTTTTATGCCAGCACCAAACTATTTTAATTACTATAACTTTGTAGCATCCCTTGAAATCAGGAAGTGTGGTGCCTCCTGCTTTGTTCTTCTTTTTCAGAATTTTTTTTTTAAGATTTTATTTAATTTATTTGACAGAGAGAGTGACAGAGAGCACAAGCAGGCAGAACAGCAGAGGGAGAGGGAGAAGCAGACTCCCCACTGAACAGAGAGCCTGATGAGGGACTTGATCCCAGGACCCTAGGATCATGACCTGAGCCAAAGGCAGTCTCTTAACCAACTGAGCCATCCAGGAGCCCTCTTTCTCAGAATCTGTGGTTATTCAGGCTCTTTTATGGTTATATTTTAAGAGGGTTTTTTTTTAATATTACTGTAAAAAATTCCACTAGAATTTTGATAGTAATCACATTGAATCTACAGATGACTTTTGGTAACATTGACATTTTAACAATATTAACTCTCCCTAACTGAAAACATAGGCTATCTTTCCACTTATTTTGTGTCTTCTTTGATTTGTTTCATCAATATCTTATGGTTTTCGGAGTAGAGATCATTCACGTTCTTGATCAAATTTTTATAAGTATTTCATTGGTTTTGATGCTATCTTAAATTAAATTGATATCTTTATTTGTTTTCAGAAAATTCATTGTTAGTTCATAAAAATAATACTGATAGGGGCACCTGGGTGGCTCAGTGGGTTAAAGCCTCTGCCTTCGGCTCAGGTCATGATCCCAGGGTTTTGGCATCGAGCCCCGCATCAGGCTCTCTGCTCAGCAGGGAGCCTGCTTCCTCCTCTCTCTCTCTCTGCCTGCCTCTCTGCCTACTTGTGATCTCTGCCTGTCAAATAAATAAAATCTTTAAAAATAATAATAATAATAATAATGATATTTGTATGTTAATTTTATATCCTACAGCTTTACTGAATTTGATTAGTTCTAGCAGTTTTTTTTTTGTTGAGTATTTAGGATTATCTCTATATAAAATCATGCTATCTGTTCTAGATAATTTTATCACTTTCTGTCCTATTTTCTTGTATATTGTTTCTTTTTCTTGCCTGATTATTCTAGCTAGAACTTTCAGTTCCATGTTAGATGAGAATGTTGAGAGTGGGCACTCTTGTTTCTTATCTAAGAGGAAAAGTTTTCAATCTCTCACCATTAAGTATGATGTTAGCTGTGGGTTTGTCATATATGCCCTTTATTGTGTGGAGATATGTTCCTTCTGTGGCCAATTTGTTAAGTGTTTCTATCATGAACAGGTGTTGAATTTTGTCAAATGCTTTTTCTGTGTCTATTGAGATAATCATGATTTTTTTTTCATTCTACTAATGTGGTGTTTCACACTGACTCACTTGTGTATGTATGTTCAACCATCAGCATTTATGATGCATAATCCTTTTAGTGTATTGCTGGATTCAGTCTAGTCGTATTTTGTTGAGAATTTTTCACCTATATTCATCAGGAACATAGGCCTTTAGTTTTCTTTTCTAGTAAGTGTCCTTATCTGGCTATGGTATCAGGATAATGCTGGTCTCCTAAAATTAGTTTGGGAATGTTCTCTCTTCTTCAATTTTTTGGTAGAGTTTGAAAAAGATTGGTGTTAATTCTTTGAATCTTTGCTAAAATTCACCAGCGAAACTATCAGGTCCCAGGCTTTTCTTTGTTGGGAGGTTTTTATTTGTTACTGATTTAATCTCCTTACTGGCAGTTGGTCTGTTCAGGTTTTCTATTTCCACCTGATTCAGTCTTGGAATGTTGTATTTTTCCATTTCTTCTGGGTTACCCAGTATATTGGTATATAGTTCTTCAGAGTAGTCCCTCATGATCTTTTGTATTTCTGTAGTATCAGCTGTAATGTCTCCTTTTTCATTTATAATTTTACTGATTTGGGTCTTATTTCTTTATTCCTTGGTTAGTCTAACCAAGACTATGTCAATATTGTTTGTCTTTTCAGAGAACCAACTCTGTTTGGATGATCTTTTCTATTGTTTTTCCTTTCTCTATTTCATGTATTTCTGCTCTAATATTTATTATTTTCTTCCTTCTGCTAACTTTGGATTCAGTTTATTCTTCTTTTTTTAGTTTCTTTAAGACAGTGGGCTAGGCTTCTGCCTTTGGCTAGGGTCGGGGTCTCAGGGTCCTGGGATCAAGCCCTGCATTGGGCTCTCTGCTCAGCAGGGAGCCTGCTTTCCCACCCCCCCACCTGCCTTTCTGCCTACTTCTGATCTCTCTCTCTCTCTCTCTCTGTCAAATAAATAAATAGAATCTAAAAAAAAAAAAATTGGTTATTTGGGACATTTCTTGTCTTTGCTAATATGAATTTCCCCCTTAGAACTACTTTCGCTGCATCCTGTAAGTTCTGGTGTACTGTGTTTCCATTTTCACTTGTCTCAAGCAACTTGTTTATTTTCCCTTTAGTTTCTTTTTTGATCAATTTTTTGTTCAGGGAAGGTTCTTCAATTTCCATGTTTCTGTGAATTATCCAATTTCCCTCTTGCTATCGATTTCCAGTTTCATGTCATTGGAGTCAAAGAAGATACTTGCTATGATTTCAATTTTCTTGAAATTTCTAAGACTTGCTTTCTTATCTAACATATGGTCTATCTTCTAACACAGTAACTAGAGATACCTACTCTCTAAGTATTTCATGCTTAATATAAATTAATCTATACCATATATTCCTACTGAAAAAAAACCTGTATATTCTCTATTTTTGTACCTCCCTTATTGAAAATACATAGCAGTTATTCTCTTTTTTTGATATAACAGAAAGGTAAAGAATTAAGAACTTAAGCTTAGTTGCCCAATTTCACGTCTTTCTGTCTCCATCATTAAAATGGGAATAACTTTCACCTCAGGGGGTTCCTGTGGGTTATTCATATAAGTATAGTAGCAACCACAATGGCCAGCAGGCAATGAGAACTCAAAATCCTATTATTGCTATTAAAGTCTTGGTTGTCTCATAACCTATGGGGCAAAGCCAGAAACAGAGGCAAAACCTTGATTTGCCACCATTTTCTTTCCACACTGACATCCAACTCTCTCCATCACTAGTTCTATATATGGGGGATGCAAATCTCTAGGTATGTTTTAGAACTTTGTGAGTATGCATGGGGTTATCCATATGATAGATGGCCCTTCTGCAGTACATGGAAGGGTCCCAATCCTCCTTTGAACATGCTGTTAGACATTTATATAAGTGATAGACCTGTTTCTACTTGAATATTACATCATTTTATATATAAACACAAAGTGTATTTACTCAATTTCATATACATTGTACTTCCAATGCAACAATCATGAGAATCAAGGGAAGAAATACTTCTTTACCAAGAATTGCTCTTCTTTTAGGAAAATCCCATAACAATGGCAAGATATTTGTCATCTTCAGCACACAATACCTGGATCTATCTGCATTTGTGGCCATCACAATGCATGAATAAGTACATTCCTTATGTAAGGATTCTTCTGTAGCCCTTACCTCAAAATGTCAAACATAAAGCTAATCTTCAATAAAGCTATTGCCTCTTTTCTCTTTGTCCACCTTTATTCATTTTAAGTAGGAATAAGCATCTGATAATGTCATTATATTTTCTAATAGAGTCATTCAGCCATTTATATATTATAATTCCTGGCATTTATTATAGACTGTTTTTCTTTTATTTCTCCTTTTTATTATAGTTATTATGGAAAAGACTTCATTGACTTTTAAAAAAATCATGTGTACAAGTAAGTCAATCCTATGAATTTCTTTCTGGTATGGTAAAGAGAATGCTACAAAATATTTTCTTTGAGGTGGGTATTGGGTCTGACAGTGTTGAGAGGCACTGTTCTATACTTATTAATTACTCACCCAAGTGTTCACTCTATAAGAAAACCCCTTTAATAAAGGGAGGTTGGGATTAGATTGTGATGGGGACAAACGAACTTAGGGCTGAGAAGATAAAGTGAACTAGACGCACATTAAATATTTAGAGCGATTAGAACAGCGGAGTCAGCAGAAGCCTCAGGTTTTAGCACAGGTAACTGATGAGATCTCATTTCCATCAACCATATGTCGGAGTGTCAGCTCTCAAGCAGAAGGGAGACAACTTAGCAAGATTTTTGGTTTTTCATCATAGCTGAATATCAAACCATCTTCAAAAAGGTTAACCTATCATTTCATTCTTGCAAAGAAATAAGAATATTTATCTAAATTAACATTACTTATAAGAAATCATCTCAATTAACCTGTCTTCCCTCTTAGCCTAATAACTGATGCTCAAGAAGGGTTGAAATAATGAAGACCAAACAAATGAATGAATACATGACTACACAAATACTGGAGACTTCCAGGGCCTGAGTGAAAAGTCACTGAAGTATCAGTAGACACCTCTCCCAGATGGGGCCCACAACCACTTACACTGTGCAGAGTCTAGAGTGCCCTTGCTGGGCTTCTGGGTCTAAGCCCACTCCCACTCCAATATGTCACAAACCCCTACACTAAAGAAAGGTGAAGGTTGTTTCCAAGGGAGGAGGTGCCTAGATGAAGGGCTTCCCCATGACAGGGCCCTCCTACCATCACAGACTGCCAGAAGGTGAGCTGACACACCCTGGACAATAAGGAAGAGTGGATAAACTCAAGAGATACTTAGGAGGGAAAATCAGCAGGACCTCCTCTGGTAAGTGAATTCTCACTAAAATATAAAGTACTTAGTCACTAGTATGTTAACTCTCAGACCCATGGGCTCTCAAGTCCAACCTCCAGTTAATGCCATTCCTTGTATATACCCCATAACTGACCATCCAGCCTCTGGCCAGGTAATTCTGGTAAGGAGGGGCTGAACTCTTCTGCCTATCTCTTGAGCCTCCTTCTGTCTTCAGATCTTGACTATAACTGGTATGAACCACTATCCCCAGCCCACTCCCACCTCCCAACACCAGAAAGTCTGGTCAGGGCAACAGCATAAGCTTTGGGGCTCCCCCCACTAATGGATGGTCTCAGATAGACCACTTAATATGACTGAGATCCAGTTTCCCCATCTGTTAAACTGGAGGAGAGCCAGCACCCAGAAAGATGAGGGTTTGAGGAGTCAGCATTAATGAAAGGGCCCAGCAAGTAACAGCTGTCATGGTGCAGAAATGTCTGCTATTCCCACAAACATTGCTCACCTGGCTCAGCTGCTGGACGCTGGGTCTAAATCACCCTCACCCTTAAGGAACATCTTCAAAGCTTCCAAGTAAAGGGGAAAACTCCCCACAGATCTGGGGATCTGGCAATACTTCTCCCCTGACCCTGCCCCAGCATGAGACAGCTCTTAGGAACAGCAGCAAGACACAGGGAATCCAGCCAAACACAGGAAAGTAGAGGGAGGTGTGAGGACGGGCAGCTGGAGGATGAATTGGGCAGCTGGAACAGACAAGGTCCGAGGCAGGCACTGGGTGGGCAAGCAGACATAGACAGCCATAGACAGCCAGAGCCACAGGAAATTGTTAAGACCAGGCTGGGTCATACAGCTACCTGACTGCACCAGCCTCCTTGGTCAATGGGTAGATAGACTTTGGGACACTACTCTATATCCCTCACAGATCCTGGGAGGAAGATGACCCCACAGAAAAATGACTGCCCCTGCTCCCAAGCCAAACTGAGAAGTAGGAAGGTGCTGCTTTGCAGCAAGGGCTGTAGTGGGTGCTGGCAATGTGTGTGAGAAAGAGGAGGGGACCTTGTCCGTGAGTGGGGGGCCTGCATACCCACACGACCCAGCTCCCTAACCTCAGGGCTTTTCCACATCACAAGGTTACCAAGGGTTCCCCAAATTGAGCCAGTGTCCTTACCTGGTCTAACTCCAGGAGGGGGTAACTGCTCAGCTCTGCTTAAGCTACGGGTACAGATTTGGGGTTCAGAGAACTAGGGTCCATAATGTCCTGCGAATGAGTTGGCAAACTCCGTGCCACCCCTCCCTGCAGGTGCTCACGGGGCACTTCAGAAGAAGCTTCACCTCACTACAGTCCTCCTTTGGGAAAGAGGCAGCTTTGCGCTGGGCTAAAAGCCCCCATGTCATCGATCTCTAACCTGCCACCTACCTAGCAGGGGTGAGGCCACATGAAACTGGCCAATGGGGAAGCTGACACTTAACACATATGCTGAGCCCCTGAGCAGACGTCCTGGCCAAGTCAGAGGACACTTCCCCAGCCCTCTGCAGCATTAGCCAGCAGGCCAAGGTTGAAACACAGCTGTAAGAGCAACTCACATGCTCTGTGACTTTAAAGGAGTTAATTTTTCTATGGACACTTTTCTGAAAGAAGAAAAGAAAAGAGAAAAAAGATTAGAGAAAAGAAAGAGAGAAAGGGAAAGGGAAGAGAAGGGAGGGGAAGGGAAGGGAAGGGAAGGGAAGAGGGAGGAAGGATGAGAGGAATGGAGGGAGGGAGGGAGGGAGGGAGGGAGAAAGGAAGGAAGGGAGGGAGGGGAAGGGAAGAGGGAGGGAGAAAGGAAGGAAGAAAGGATGGAGGAAGGAAGAAGAAGGAAGGAAGGAAGGGAGAGAAAGAGGAGGGAGGGAGGGACAAAGGAGATAAGCATTCAGAATCAAGGAAAGAATTATTATCAGTAATAAAAGCAAGTAGTTACCCCCACTGGCCTGGTTGAATCTGTGTCACCACTTACTAGCTATGTGACCTTGAGCAATTTAATTAACATCTCTAAGCCTTGATGGCTGATGTCTAAAACCAAGTAATGATGGTACCTACCTCAGAGGTTTGTTTTGAGGATTAAATGATAATCCACATAAAATGCTTGGCACATTCAACATGTTCAATAAATATTGCGGCACTGAATAGCTAGCGGGGGATATTGTAATTTTTAGTTTGAAATTGAAGCTTGGATCAGGTAGCAGGCTGAAAGTCACCAGCTAGACAGTGAGGACACCAAAGGCAATGAGGACCTTTGTCTGGCATACCATGGGATGGGTAGCCAACCTGGTATTTGGTAGTGCCCCAAGCACCCTTGATCATCAACTGCGTCAGCTGCCACTCAGGCACAGCCAAGGGGCCCATGCCAGGGCACCGCACACTGCGTTCACCAGCTGGGTGGGAGGAGTCGGCGGCATCCCAGGACAGCATGACGCCAGCTGGCCCGCCACCCTTCCTGGTCCTCTGAATAGACACCGGGTCTTGTCAGAACAACAGGAAGTGGGCATGGTCCTGCTCCAGTCTCACCTCCCACCTCCAATCCCAGACTGAGTTTAGGGTGGTTCCAGGGCCCGGGATGAGGAACAGAAGGTGTTGTCCTGAACACTACTTACCCCCTCACACGCATTTTCACACTGAGAGTCTCCAGGAGAAATCCCCTTCTCATCTTCCTGGTTGCCATGATTTCATCTCTAGGCAAAAAAAAAAAAAAAACAGCAACTCCAGCTGTCCAGTGTATGCCATGTGCCAGACACTCTTTTAAGTACTTTACATATGTCTCTTTAATCTCACTGCAACTCTGAAAGGGCCCTCTTTCCTTATGTTACAGATAGAGAAGCTGCATCCCAGAGAAGTTAAGTAACTTGCCCACAGGCACACAGCTAATAAGTAACAGTGCTTATGTTCAGATCCAGGCAATCTGACACCAAAACCTAAGATTTTTTTCAATAATTTCAAATTTATAGAAAAAATTGAAAGAACAGTACAAAAAAATTTATAAACCAATTACTAACATTTTGCCCTGTTTTTG
The DNA here is from genome assembly GCF_963455335.1 of Martes martes. NCBI lineage: Eukaryota > Metazoa > Chordata > Mammalia > Carnivora > Mustelidae > Martes > Martes martes. The sequence continues at coordinate 87,185,916 of NC_137890.1, read as the reverse complement.
CTTTACTCTTCTTCCTCACTCTATTTGAATATTTGAGAGTACATTGCTGACATGTCCCTTTACCTCTAAGTGCTTCACAGTGGAAATCCTAAGAATAATAACATTCACTTACACATCCAAGATACAATCATCCAATTCAGGAAATTAAACACTGATACAATGCAATGTGTTACTCTATAGAACTTATTAAAATTTCACCAATTTTCCAAGAATATTCTTCTTGGCTACTATTTTTTTATGGTGCAGAATTTTCATGTCTTTTTAACCTCCTTTAATATTTAATGACTCCTTGGCCTTTCTTTGTCTTTTATTATATTGAATTTTTTTAATATTACAGAGTGGGTTTTTTTTTTCTTCCCCAAATTTCCCTCATTTGGGTTTGTCTGATTGATGTTTTCTCATAATTAAATTCAGTGCGTTCATTCTGGGCGGGAATCTCCAGAAGTGATGGTATGTTCTCAGTGAGTGATGTCAGGAGGCATATGCTTGATGATTTGCAGCAGATCTGATGATGTTAACTTTGATCATTTGGTGAGGGTGATCTCTGCCAGGTTTCTCCACCACAATGTTACTCTTCATCTCTTTGTAATCAGTAAGTGATCCATGTGGAGTTACTTTGAAAGTATGTGAATAGCCACTTGCCATCGGACTGTCACCTGTCTCCTGAGCAGCCCCCAATGTTTCTCTGAACTAAGTGGCACTCGGATGTGGTAGGGGCCAGTTTCCCAACTCTGCCACTCCTTCTGTATTTATTACTTGATTTTCTCTTCCCTTCCATTTCATCATTTATTGGCAGTATGGACTCATGGATTCTTGTTTTCTTTCACATTTGATAATCCATTACTATAATTTATTTTGTTGTTCAGAGTGTCCTGGATGTCACCAGTAGGCACCTGCTCAAGCTGGTGTCTGTCCCCTTGAAGCATCCTTGTTGTCCTCTGCACACTCTCTCCCTAGCACAAGACATTCTAAGCTCATCTTGGGATGAGACAGTATTTTCACTGTCCCAGCCCTGTATCCTCATTTCCTTGAGGGGGTCCTGGTTCCTTATAGAGGAGAATGGCATAGAGCCCAAATCTGGGCACAGGTGTGCTCAAGGATACCTGTGTGACACTGGTTCAGTGCAGAGGCTGTTTTTCTAACCACTGTGCATCCCGCCCATCATTCCGCACATCCACTTAGTTTTCCTCCTCACAGGGACAGCTAGACTACAAGCAGTCATATTTGAGGTACAAATACAGAGTGTGTTCATCATGATGGCTTATGTTTTGGGTCCTACTTCTGGCTTGTTTTTTTCTGGCCTTTATCTTTCTTGTTTGCTCCTCTCTTAACACAGTGTACTCTGTTATTTTAACAAGCCCACCAGCCCATCCCTCCCTAAAGGCAGCCAAATCTATACCTCAAAGCTCCCATCAATCTTGCTGCAGCCAACAGAAAGGTCACTAAGAGGCATCAGGTCATTAGTAAAACAGATTCCCATTTTCGAGCAGGACCCAGTGAGCACAGCACGAAGGTAGAAGAAAGAAAGAACAAACGAATGTCAGTGTCAACTCCACTGTGGACATGGCAGCCTGTCCTCCTGGGGGTATAGACTGAAATCTCTGAAAATCAGTGTTTGTCCAGAGGGACAAGTGCATATGTGTGCATGAACACCTGTGAGTTAGGCACTTAGAATATCTTACCTGGTGGGGAGCCCTTGACAGGAATGAGACAGGGAGTTGCAAATCTCACCCTGGACCAGCACTCCAAAGCACTGCTCCGTGTCTTCCAGGGAGTTATTCTGGACCTCGCTCTGTAATGTACAGTGGCCCCTGCCTCCTGTGACTATTTACTGTTAAAGTCATTCAACTTAACGGGGATTATAGTTTAGCCCTCAGTCACACTAGCTACATTTCCAGCACTCTGCCCAGGTCCAGACCCCTCTTTTATTACAGAACGTCCAATCAGATGGTAATGTTCTGTGCTGAGGAATTCAGACAATGTGGGCAGCATCGTGGCGATGTGAAGGACACCCTCTGTGAAGGCCATGGACCTGAGGCCAGAGAAGCAGGAGCCCTCAGACAGCAACTGGAAGCCAGCTACACTGACAAAGCAAAATCCGTCCATTGTCCACTCTCTGCCCAGCGTCTGTCACACGTAGAGAAACTGGTCGTTAGCACCGCTGGGAGAAGGGTGTGCAGTATAATCCTCAAGGGATCAGAGCCCATTTCATCTGCACGTCAAGGAACAGGGAACCTGCGGAATCTTGCTTACAGCATCCCTTCTTTCTGATCTTGGCATCAGTGTCATTCAGGTGGGCCTTTCCTGACCAACGCGTCAAAGTAGCAAGCCTACCTCCCCTCCCGCCTTCCATCCTTTCCTGCTTAGTTTTTCTTAGCACTTGCCACTCTGTGGCACTGCACAGATTCTACTAACTTGTCTTGTTTACTGTCTGTCTTTCCTATGACATGTGGGTCCACGAAGGCAGGGCATGCATTTTGTCCATTTCTGTATCTTAGTTCCCAGAGCTGAACTTTGCTTTTGGCTGCTGTGTGATAATTGTGTGTTCAGTGATTGAGTGTAACTAAAGTTGATGCATCCTTGTAAGCCTCAAGCAATCCCTTCTGGAACCACTTTGAGGGTTAAATATCACACATATTATCTTCCAACAAAGCTAAACTACCCCTAAGTCGTCAAAGGAACCATTTTCTCTCTGCCCACCTCCTCTGCCTCCCCATGCATGCATGTGCATGCACACACACTCATGGATGCACACATGTACCGCACATACCACACATACACTCACACATGCACACACACACACACTCACACATGTACACACACACTTTCTGACTCAGCCAGTGCTAGTCCCAGGACACTTTTGTCCAGAAAACACTAATATTCCCAGCAAATTCTTAACTACTTCTTTGATTCTCCACACAAATGCTGCCTCCTCTGGAAAGTCAACCCTGACTCCCGCAGACTGACCAGGGGACCCCGACCCCCAGGACACAGTGTATGTCCTACAGACACATCCAACCACTAGAATTACCTGTTAACATATTGGTGTCCCTTTCTGGGCTGACTTCTCTTGGACCAGGATCGGATTTTCTCATGAAGTCTTTGTTAAATCTATTCTAATTCTGAATAAATCGTAAATTCCTGTAAGTAACCCCAGTAGCTTCCCCAGCAACTTAGAAATGTTATTTGGTGCATACAGTTTAGTTGGGCCTTTGCACCCATGTGAAGCCTAAGTGACTGAGGTCCCTACCAGAAGCTCTTGTTGTCTGACCTCACACCCTTTTCTTGGCTCTGGGGTCCCGAAATGCTCTATGACTAGCCACTGGCAAAGTCAAACTGTTTATTTGCAACATCTCAACATAATGTTTTCTTTATATGTTCAGCTGATGGTAATCTGACCTGTAAAGTGCTTTTTTCATATTATAGCAATGTTGTTCATTCTTGACAAAACTAACAAATATGCCTGTATCTGCTTCTTTGCCCCAAGCTAGTTATTAGGTTAAAAATAAATATGCAATACGTAGCTTTTTTTTTAACAGACTATTAAGATCTCAGATTTCATTCATTCATTTATTCACTCACTCATTAAACATATATAGGCCATCTATAGGTTATTATTAGCAATGATTACATCAGTAGTACAAAGGCAAATCAACCACGAATCCTGCAGTAAGATAGCCTATATATAGTCTGTCTGGAGAGATAAAGTATATAAATGAAATATAAATACAATGAAGAATGAACTAAATGATGTAAGGTGGAAATAAGGTGTTTGAGAAAATACCATTTCTAATTGAGAGGACGTGTTTGCTAAAGGACAACCAGCAGCATGAACAGCTCAGTGTTGAAGGAAAGAGTGAGACGTTTATTTTAACTGGTAGAGAGAAATTTAAGATGCCCGAAGAATTTGTCCACTGGCCTTCCCTTAAGCAGTAATTCAGTGTCTCTCCCCTTGTCTGCTGCGCTGGGCCGTGCCACTCGCCTCCACCACAGCTCCGTGCTGTCCACACTCAGTGAGGCTCTGAGCCTCCTGGCAGACGTGCACATGGGCAGAGCTGAGGGTGGTGGGTTTGAAAACAGACCCCATCCTCAAAATTCTAACATACTTCCCTCCTGACATGATGCCAGAAGCAAATTCTCTGCCTTTCTTGTTCAAACCCTGAAGTGAGAATATCAAATCGACTCCCCAAAGGCCCAAGATAAATGATTTGTGTAACCCCGATACAACTTTTAAATATGGCAAACAACTGCTTCATAAGATAAACGCATTTGATAAGTTTAATTTCTGGGCAAACACATACATAAAACCACATGTGTTTCTGTGAAATGACATTCACATAACCTTAAAAATAACAATAAATCAGGAAATCTCATATAAATAAATAAATAGAGTATGTTATGTTACCGGTCCCTAATGAGGATAGTTAGATAAATAAATCAGTAGACTAGCAAAAAGCATGCTCTGATTTTCTGCTTCTGGTTTGACATGGCTGGTTAAAAATAATTTGCATTGTAAATGTTCTTGTTTCCACACTAAGTTTATGCTTCTTGCCACTGTGGAGTCTCTTCGTTCACCTCTGCATACTGGAGCTAAGGTGAACACCTCCACCTCTTTGTTTACTTGCCTTGTCCTGCTGAATAATTTACTGCTTGATGCAGGAATTTCCAGGGGCTGCAGAGCAGAGCTGGGACCTGGGGAAAGTGGTAAAGCCCAGAAGTGCCAACTTTTTGCCTTTAATTAAAATTCCTGCCTAGCACTGATCCCATGCTCCAGCCAGGGAAACAACCCCTCCACAACATTCTACATGAACCCAAACAGCTTTACAAGCCTCCAAGCTGGCTTTCCCTACTCCACCCCACCCCCATGTTCCTGCCAGCCTTGTGTAGTGTGAAATGCCTTATAAATTAGAACAATTTATAGAGAATCATGTTGACAGACAGCAAAGGCTGTCAAAAGCAACAACAACAACAAAAAATCATGCACAGTATGCCAACTCTCCAGCATCACTGACTGGATATGCAGAATAGAGAGGTTTAAGTGAAATTTGAGAATGTGCTCTTTACAACTCAGTCACACCCATGAAAATAGTCTTGAATGTCCACACCTCTCACCTGCACAGGTCAGTCAAGAGGGCTCAAATGCATCCTTCAGACACTTTCAGCACCAGAGTTTAAAAACATACTTTCATCGAATTAGTATTCACTACATGTTTGCTAAGTGGAAAGCCCTATACTGGAGGTGCAAAGGTAGATTACACGCAAGCCTCCCCTTGAGAACTTTACAGACTACTGGGAAAGAGATAAGTCAACAGGCGAGTGCTAGACACTGGGATAAAGTGTAGGGGCAGAGAAATGCAGGGTTCTTCAGGTTCTTATGTTTACATATGTGGCAAAAGAACTTATGCTTATTTTATGCAACTTTGGTGAGCCAAATCTGACTTGAATAACCAAAACCAAAAGTCCCCTAATCAAACAATTCCCAGACAAGGTAAGTTATGGACCCAGAATCCCTTGAATGAAGGGGATGGGTTCCATTGAGGAAAGATTCCCCTTTGGCACAAATAGTACCAAAATTTTTGCTCTTAATCTTTACCCCAGCCTTCCCTAAAACAACCTATGGCTGTTTACCAGAGTGACTGTGAACTGAGAGAAGTGAGAAAATCAGACTTTGGGGAATTACTGGACATTGACTCTGACCCAACACTAATTCCAGGAGACCCAAAACATCACTGTAGTTCACCAGTCAGAATAAGCACCAACGGGGCTCAGGTGATCGATGGAGTGTTAACTGGGGTCTGTTTTATAATGGAGCCCATCACGAGGCTATTTCCCCAGTTTCAGAATGCATAATTGGAATAAGCATATGCAGAAATTGGCAGAATCCCCACAATGGTTCCTTGATTTGTGGAGTGAAGGTTATTATGATAGGAAAGTGCAAATGGAAGCTACTAGAACTGCCTGTGCTTGGGAAAATAGTAAACCAAAGCAATACCTGATTCCTGGAGAGACTGCAGAGACTGTGCCACCACCAAGGACTTGAAGGAGGTAGGGGTAGTGATTCCCACCACATCACCTTTCAGCTCACCTGGGTAGCTCATGCAGAAGACAGATAGGTCTTGCAGATGGCAGTGGGTTATCATAAACTAAACCAGGTAGTGACTCCAGTTGCAGCTTCTGTACCAGATGTGGTTTCATTGCTTGAACAAATTAACATCCCCTGGTGCCTGGTATGCAGCTATTGATCTGGCAAATGCTTTTTTCTCCACACCTACCCATAAAGCACCAGAAGCAGTTTGCATTCAGCTGGCAAGTCCAGCAATACACCTTCACTGTCCTACCTAAGGGGGATATCAACACCCTAGTCCCATGCTATAATTTAGTCTGCAGGAATATTGGTCAGCTTTCTCCCATCATGCTGGGCCACTATATTGATGATGCTATGCTGACTGAGATCAGTGAACAAGAAATAGTGACTACTGTAGACACTTTGGTAAAACGTTTATGTTCTAGAGGGTAAGAAATAAATCCCACAAAAATTCAGTGTGCTTTCATGATAATAAAAGCTGTTGGGATCTAGTGATCTAGGGCATAGTGAGATATCCCTTCTATAGGGAAGGGACACATTGCTGCATTTGGTACCCCCTAACACCAAGGAAGTGGTACCACATCTAGGGAACCTCTTCAGATTTTGGTGGCAACATGTCCTGATTTGAGTGTGTTACACTGGTTCATTTACTGAAGGACCCAAAATGTTTCTAGTTTTCAGTGAGGCTCTGAACAAAGAAAGCTCTACAGCAGGTCTACGCTGCCACACAAGCTGTTCTGCCACTTGGGCCATATGACCCAGCAGAGCCAATGGTGCTTGAAGTTTCGACGGCAGGCAAGTGCTATTTGGAGCCTCTGTCACACCCCTATGGGTGAATCATAGTATGTACCCTAACATTTTGGAGCAACGCTCTTCCATTCTCTTTGAATAACTACTCCCCTTTTGAGGAAACAGGTTTGGCTTGGTACAGGGTATTAGTGAAGATTGAATGCTTAACCAGGGGCCACCAAACTACTATACAACCCTGGCCACACATCATGAACTAGGTGTTGTCTACCTCACCAAACCATAAAGTTGGGTTAGTTATCAAATAAAGTGGTATACATGAGGATGGGCTCCTCAGCAGCCTCACCTGGTTTCCAGCTCCAATCAAATTCAAGACTTCCCCAGCCTGAGTATAAAAGGCCAAGTTTTTAGGGAAGATGATGGCAGAGTAGGAGGACCCCAGACTCACCTCCTTCTACAAATACAACTTGATAACTATTAACTCACCCTAAGTACCCCCAGAAATCAACCCGAAGCCTGGCAGAACAAGCTTCACAACTGAAGGTAGAGAAGAGGCCCCCATCAAAAAGGTAGAGGATGTGGAGACACAGTTTGGTTGAGAAATGGATCATGGCCACTGCCATGGGAAGGGGACTGCAGTTGCTGAGGACAAGAGACAAAATAGCACACAGGGGAGTCCAAAGAGGGAAGACAAATCCCCAGAGCAATTGGCTTGGAAAGTGAGAAGGTCCAGATTTTGTGAGTTCTTGCAACCAGCTGGGCTTGAAGCCTGGAGTCTTAAAGATCACTGGATTTGGCTAGGCTAGAACCCTGAGGGCACCACACTGCTTGCTCTCTGAGAGAAAGCAGGGCAAACAGCCCATGGACATACAGAATGAAAAACAGCAATCTGATGAACACCTGCAGCACACAGTAGGGAGATATTTGCTCATCTCAGAGCATGTCCAAGAGAGACAGCATTTATAGAGTGACCCTTCTGGAAACAAAGGAATTGACAGGTGTCATTTCCCTCCCTTATCACTCAGTATAAGCTCAGGGGCCCCTGAAGGAACCAGTTCAGTCACAGCCCTCATGACTTAATCTGCTTACACCAAGCCCTGTGCCCCCATGCTCTGATGGAACTGCCCTTCCCAGCCACATTTGCCTCAGTCCCAGTAAAATGAGCATCCTCCCTCAGAAGACCAGCCCAAACCCCTGCCAACACCATGTCTTCTGACCTTGGAGTTTTGCAGAGCCTCAGTTCCGGTGGTGATGGTGACAAGTCTAATTTCACAAGAAGACCAGAGCACAACTAGTTAAAACATGCCACATTCAGACCAGGGACCAAGCATTGCCCATGGCAGGTAAAGAGAGCCTCTGGAGATGACTGACCTGAGGATAAAGTGGTCAGGACACAACAATAGAGTGCATGCAGCACACACTGGAGATACTCTTGGAAATGCCAGACCTTAGAGAATAGAGGACGATGCATGGCAGGATCCTACAGGACCTCTTCTTCATAAGGCCATTACCCTCAAGAACAGGGGACAGAGCTGACTTTCCTGACACAGAGAAACAGGCAGAGGCTCAGACAAAATGAAATACAGAGGAATTTGTCCCAAATGAAAGAAAAGAACAAGGCCATGGCCAGAGATCTAAGTGAAAGAGATATACATAATATGTCTGACAAAATTTAAAGTAATGATCATAAAGATACTAGACTTGAGAAAAGAGTAGAAGACATCAGTGAGACCCTTAACACAGAAATAAGGAATAACATAGCAGAGATAAAGGGCTCAATAAGTGAGATTAGAAACAGGTTTGATGGAATGAACAGTAGGGTGGAAGAAGCAGAGGAACAAATTAGTGATCTAGAAGACAGAGTGATGAAAGTAATCAAATTGGACAAAAGAGAGAAAAAAGAATTATGCAAAATGGGAATAGATTTAGGGAATTCAGTGACTCCAACAGATGTATTAATAATCATATTATAGGAGTCCCAGAAGAAGAGAGAGAAAAGGGAGCAGAAAATTTATTTGGAGAAATAATACCTGAAAACTTCCCAAATCTGGGGAAGGAAACAAATATCCAGATCTAGAAGGCACAGAGAACCTCCAACAAAATAACAAAAGCAGATCCCCACCAATACATATTGTAATTATAATGGAAAAATGTAGTGATAAAGAAAAAAATTTAAAGAAGACAAAAGAAGGCAGTTACATACAAGAGAAAACTCATAAGGCTATCAATGGATATTTCAGCAGAATCTTTCCAAGCCAGAAAGTGCTGGCATGATATATTCAAAGTGCTAAATGGAAAAAATCTGCAGCCAAGAATACTCTCTCCAGCCAGGCTTTCATTCAGAATAAGAAGAGAGATGAGAGACAAAGAGTTTCCCAGATAAACAAAAACTAAAGAAGTTCACAACCACTAAACTAGCCCTGCAAGAAATATTAAAGGGAATCTCTGAGTGGAAAGGAAAGACAAAAAGTGACAAAGTAAAGATAAGTAGCACAAAAGGAGTAAAAATAAATATTTCTGTAAGAAAATTAATCAAGGAACTTATAAAATAAAAGGATATAGAATATAACAACATACATAAAATGTAGTGGGGGGGAGGAGTAAAGAATGGTTTCAAACTTAAATGACCACCAACTTAATAGACTGCTATATGCAGAAGAGATTATATAAAAACCTGATAGTGACCACAAATCAAATCCACTAATAGATATGCAAATAATAAAGCAAAAGAAATCTAAATATGTCACTAAAGAAAACCAGCAAACCAAGAAAGAGAAGAAAGAATCAGAGAAATTCTTCAGAAACAACCACAAAACAAGTAATAAAGTAGAAATAAATATATTTCTATTAAAAATTACACTGCATATAAATGGGCTAAATGTTCCAATGAAAAGACATAGGGTGACAGAACAGATTAAAAAACAAACCAGTCAGAGGAGGAGTCAAGATGGCGGAGAAGCTGCAGGCTGAAACAACATCAGGCAGCAGGAGATCAGCTAGATATTTTATCAAACCATTGTGAACACCTACAAATCCAACAGGAGATCGAAGAGAAGAAGAGCAGCAATTCTAGAAACAGAAAATTGACCACTTTCTGAAAGGCAGGACCGGCAGAGAAATGAATCCAAAGCCACGGTAAGATAGACTGTGGCAGGTGGGGTCAGGTCCCAGCAAGTGGCGGAGCAACGGAGCACAAAATCAGGACTTTTAAGAGTCGGCTCCACTGAGGGACATCGCTCCAGAGGCTAAACCAGGGTGAAATCCATGTGGGGTCAGCGTGGCCCCAGGTCCCGTGGGATCACAGAAGGATCGGGGTGTCTGAGTGTCACAGAGCTCACAGGTATTAGAGCAGGGAAGCCAGCTAGAGACAGAGCCAAGGAGAGAGCTCTCAACTCGAGGTTACCTTGAGCGATAATCTGTGGCACAGGCCACTGCTCTGTGAGTGGGGTCCCCACAAGATCAGAGGAGACACCCCCTGGAAGAGCTCAGGAGTCTGTGGGGTTCAGAGACTACAAGTGGAGATGTATGCCAGAGACAGAGACACTTGGTCACAGGCTGGGTGAGCTTGGAGTGAGGCTGGAAGCCAGGGAGATGGGAGTGATTGAGTGCTTTTCTCCAAGCGCGGCCAGAGGCCAAGGAGACAGGAGTGATTGAGTGCTTTTCTCTGAGGGCGCACTGAGGAGTGGGGCTGAGGAGTGGGGCCCCGAGCTCTCAGCTCCTCCGAGCTGGGGATTGGGAGGCCGCCATTTTCATTCCTGTCCTCCGGAACTCTGCAGAAAGCGTTCAGGGAACAAAAGCTCTTGAAAGTGAACCCAAGCAGATTACTTAGCCTGGCCCCTGGTAAGGGCGGTGCAATTCCACCTCAGGCAAAGACACTTGAGAAGCACCACAACAGGCCCCTCTCCCAGAAGATCAACAAGAAATTCAGCCAAGACCAAGTTCACATACCAAGTAGAACAGCAGAATTCCAGAGGAGGAGAAAGAAAAGCATGAAATTCATGGCTTACTCCCCATGATTCTTTAGTCTTGCAGTTAATTAAATTTTTTTAATTTTATTTTTTTCTTCTGCTTAATTTTTTTAACTTTCAGCCTTTCCTCTTTTAACGTTTTTTACCTAGTTTATCTTAACAATACCTTTCATTAAAAAATAATAATAATAATAATCTTTTTTGAACCTTCATTCTTTTTTTTCCACTTTTTTTTAATTTTTTTAATTTATTATTATTTCTTTTTATAAACATATAATGTATGTTTATCCCCAGGGGTACAGGTCTGTGAATCGCCAGGTTTACACACTTCACAGCACTCACCATAACACATACCCTCCCCAATGTCCATAACCCCACCACCCTCTCTCGACCCCCCTCACCCCAGCAACCCTCAGTTTGTTTTGTGAGATTGTCTCTTACGGTTTGTCTCCCTCCCGATACCCTCTTGTTTCATTTATTCTTTTCCAACCCCCCAAAACCCCCACATTGCATCTCCACTTCCTCATATCAGAGAGATCATATGATAGTTGTCTTTCTCTGATGGACTTATTTCGCTAAGCGTAATACCCACTAGTTCCATCCATGTCATCACAAATGGCAAGATTTCATTTCTATTGATGGCTGCATAGTATTCCATTGTGTATATATACCACCTCTTCTTTATCCATTCATCTGTGGATGGACATCTAGGTTCTTTCCATAGTTTGGCTACTGTGGGCATTGCTGCTATACACATTCGGGTGCACGTGCCCCTTCGATCACTACGTTTGTAACTTTAGGGTAAATACCCAGTAGTGCAATTGCTGGATCATAGGGTAGCTCTATTTTCAACTTTTTGAGGAGCCTCCGTGCCGTTTTCCAGAGTGGCTGCACCAGCTTGCATTCCCACCAACACTGTAGGAGGGTTCCTCTTTCTCCGCATCCTCGCCAGGATCTGTCATTTCCTGACTTGTTAATTTTAGCCATTCTGACTAGTGTGAGGTGATATCTCATTGTGGTTTTGATTTGTATTTCCCTGATGCCGAGTGATGTGTAGCACTTTTTCACGTGTCTGTTGGCCATCTGGCTGTCTTCTTTGCAGAAATGTCTGTTCATGTCCTCTGCCCATTTCTTGATTGGATTATTTGTTCTTTGGGTGTTGAGTTTGCTAAGCTCTTTATAGATTTTGGACACTAGCCCCTTATCTGATATGCCATTTGCAAATATCTTCTCCCACTCCGTCAGTTGTCTTTTGGTTTTGTTAACTGTTTCCTTTGCTGTGCAAGAGATTTTGATCTTGATGAAATCCCAATAGTTCATTTTTGCCCTTGCTTCCATTGCCTTTGGCGATGCTCCTAGGAAGAAGTTGCTGCGGCTGAGGTCGAAGAGGTTGCTGCCTGTGTTCTCCTCAAGGATTTTGATGGATTCCTTTCTCACATTGAGGTCCTTCATCCATTTTGAGTCTATTTTCGTGTGTGGTGTAAGGAAATAGTCCACTTTCATTTATCTGCATGTGGCCGTCCAATTTTCCCAACCCCATTTATTGAAGAGGCTGTCTTTTTTCCATTGGATGTTCTTTCCTGCATTGTCGAAAATCAGTTGACTGTAGAGTTGAGGGTCTATTTCTGGGCTCTCTATTCTGTTCCATTGATCTATGTGTCTGTTTTTGTGCCAGTACCATGCTGTCTTGATGATGACAGCTTCGTAATAGAGCTTGAAGTCTGGAATTGTGATGCCACCAACTTTGGCTTCTTTTTCAATATTCCTCTGGCTATTCGAGGTCTTCTCTGGTTCCATATAAATTTTAGGATTATTTGTTCCATTTCTTTGAAAAAAAATGGGTGGGATTTTGATAGGGATTGCATTAAATGTGTAGATTGCTTTAGGTAGCATAGACATTTTCACAATATTTGTTCTTCCAATCCATGAACATGGAACATTTTTCCATTTCTTTGTGTCTTCCTCAAGTTCTTTCATGAGTACTTTATAGTTTTCTGAGTACAGATTCTTTGCCTCTTTGGTCAGGTTTATTCCTAGGTATCTTATGGTTTTGGGTGCAATTGTAAATGGGATTGACTCCTTAATTTCTTTTTCTTCTGTCTTGTTGTGGGTGTAAAGAAATGCAACTGATTTCTGTGCATTGATTTTATATCCCGACACTTTACTGAATTCCTATACAAGTTCTAGCAGTTTTGGAGTGGAGTCTTTTGGGTTTTCCACATATAGTATCATATCATCTGCAAAGAGTGATAGTTTGACTTCTTCTTTGCCAATTTGGATGCCTTTAATTTCTTTTTGTTGTCTGATTGCTGAGGCTAGGACTTCTAGTACTATGTTGAATAGCAGTGGTGATAATGGACATCCCTGCCATGTTCCTGACCTTAGCAGAAAAGCTTTCAGTTTTTCTCCATTGAGAATGATATTCACAGTGGGTTTTTCATAGATGGCTTTGATATATTGAGGTATGTGCCCTCTATCCCTACACTTTGAAGAGTTTTGATCAGGAAGGGGTGCTGTACTTAGTCAAATGCTTTTTCAGCATCTATTGAGAGTATCATACGGTTCTTGTTCTTTCTTTTATTAATGTGTTGTATCACATTGATTGATTTGAGGATGTTGAACCAACCTTGCAGCCCTGGAATAAATCCCACTTGGTCGTGGTGAATAATCCTTTTAATGTACTGTTGGATCCTATTGGCTGGGATTTCGTGAGAATTTTCGTATCTGTGTTCATCAAGGATATTGATCTGTAATTCCCTTTTTTGATGGGATCCTTGTCTGGTTTTGGGATCAAGGTGATGCTGGCCTCATAAAATGAGTTTGGAAGTTTTCCTTCCATTTCTATTTTTTGGAAGAGTTTCAGGAGAATAGGAATTAATTCTTCTTTAAATGTTTGGTAGAATTCTCCTGGGAAGCCATCTGGCCCTGGGCTTTTGTTTGCTTGGAGATTTTTGATGACTGTTTCAATCTCCTTTCTGGTTATGGGTCTGTTCAGGTTTTCTATTTCTTCCTGGTTCAGTTGTGGTAGTTTATATGTCTCTAGGAATGCATCCATTTCTTCCAGATTGTCAAATTTGTTGGCGTACAGTTGCTCATAGTATGTTCTTATAATTGTTTGTATTTCTTTGGTGTTGGTTGTGATCTCTCCTCTTTCATTCATGATTTTATTTATTTGGGTCCTTTCTCTTTTCTTTTTGATATTCTGGCCAGGGGGTTACCAATCTTATTAATTCTTTCAAAGAACAAGCTCCTAGATTCGTTGATTTGTTCTATTGTTTTTTGGTTTCTATTTCATTGATTTCTGCTCTGATCTTTATGATTTCTCTTCTCCTGCTGGGTTTAGGCTTTCTTTGTTGTTCTTTCTCCAGCTCCTTTAGGTGTAGGCTTAGGTTGTGTATTTGAGACCTTTCTTGTTTCTTGAGAAAGGCTTGTACCGCCATATATTTTCCTCTCAGGACTGCCTTTGCTGTGTTCCACAGATTTTGAATCATTGTGTTTTCATTCTCGTTTGTTTCCATGAATTTTTTCAATTCTTCTTTAATTTCCTGGTTGATCCATTCATTCTTTAGAAGGATGCAGTTTAATCTCCATGTATTTGGGTTCTTTCCAAATTCCCTCTTGTGATTGAGTTCTAGCTTCAGAGCATTGTGGTCTGAAAATACGCAGGGAATGATCCCAATGTTTGATTCCGGTTGAGACATGATTTATGACCCAGGATGTGATCTATTCTGGAGAATGTTCCATGTGCACTAGAGAAGAATATGTATTCTGTTGCTTTGGGATGGAGTGTTCTGAATATATCCGTGATGTCCATCTGGTCCAGTGTGTCATTTAAGGTCTTTATTTCCTTGTTGATCTTTTGCTTGGATGATCTGTCCATTTCAGTGAGGGGAGTGTTAAAGTCCCCTACTATTACTGTATTATTCTTAATGTGTTTCTTTGATTTTATTATTAATTGGCTTATATAGTTGGCTGCTCCCACGTTAGGGGCATAGATATTTAAAATTGTTAGATCTTCTTGTTGGACAGACCCTTTGAGTATGATATAGTGTCCTTCCTCATCTCTTATTATAGTCTTTGGCTTAAAATCTAATTGATCTGATATAAGGATTGCCACCTCAGCTTTCTTCTGATGTCCATTAGCATGGTAAATTGTTTTCCACCCCCTCACTTTAAATCTGGAGGTCTTCGGGTCTAAAATGGGTTTCTTGTAGGCAACATATTGCTGGGTTTTCTTTTTTTATCCATTCTGATACCCTGTGTCTTTTGATTGCAGCATTTAGCCCATTAACATTCAGGGTAACTATTGAGAGATATATGAATTTATTGCCATTGTATTGCCCGTAAGGTGACTATTACTGTATATTGCCTCTGTTCCTTTCTGATTTACTACTTTTAGGCTTTCTCTTTGCTTAGAGGACCCCTTTCAATATTTCCTGTAGAGCTGGTTTGGTGTTTGCAAATTCTTTCAGTTTTTGTTTGTCTTGGAAGCTTTTTATCTCTCCTTCTATTTTCAATGATTGCCTAGCTGGATATAGTATTCTTGGCTGCAAGTTTTTCTCTTTTAGTGCTCTGAATATATCATGCCAGTTCTTTCTGGCCTGCCAGGTCTCTGTGGATAAGTCTGCTGCCAATCTAATATTTTTACCATTGTATGTTACAGACTTTTTGTCCTGGGCTGCTTTCAGGATTTTCTCTTTGTCACTAAGACTTGTAAATTTTACTATTAGGTGACGGAGTGTGGATCTATTCTTCTTGATTTGAGGGGGGTTCTCTGCACCTCCTGGATTTTGATGCTTGTTCCCTTTGCCATATTAAGGAAATTCTCTCCAATAATTCTCTCCAATATACCTTCTGCTCCCCTCTCTCTTTCTTCTTCTTCTGGAATCCCAATTATTCTTATGTTGTTTCATCTTATGGTGTCACTTATCTCTCGAATTCTCCCCTCATGGTCCAGTAGCTGTTTGTCCCTCCTTTGCTCAGCTTCTTTATTTCCTGTCATTTGGTCTTCTATATCACTAATTCTTTCTTCTGCCTCATTTATCCTAGCAGTAAGAGCCTCATTTTTTTATTGCACCTCATTAATAACTTTTTTTATTTCAACTTGGTTAGAGTTTAGTTCTTTAATTTCTCCAGAAAGGGCTTTTATCTCTCCAGAGAGGGTTTCTCTAATATCTTCTATGCCTTTTTCGAGCCCAGCTAGAACCTTGAAAATCATCATTCTGAACTCTAGATCTGACATATTACCAATGTCTGTATTGATTAGGTCCCTAGCCTTTGCTACTGCCTCTTGTTCTTTTATTTGTAGTGAGTTTTTCCACCCTGTCATTTTGTCCAGATAAGAGTATATGAAGGAGCAAATAAAATACTAAAGGGTTGGCAAAGACCCCAGGAAAATGCGCTTTAACCAAATCAGAAGAGACCCCAAATCGTAGAGGGCAGAAAGGGGATAAAAAGAAGTTCAGAAAAAGGAAAAAAAAAAAATTAAAAAAAGAAAATAAAGAAAAAATATAAAAAACGAAAAAGAAATACATATATTAGATAAACTAGTTAAAAAAACGTTAAAAAGGAAAAGGGTAAAAGTTAAAAAAAATTAGCAGAAGAAAAAAAATTAAATTAAAAAAAATAAATAAATTAACCACAAGACTAAAGAATCATGGGGAGAAAGCCATGAGTTCGTGCTTTGCTTTCTCTTCCTTTGGAATTCTGCTGCTCTCCTTGGTAGGTGAACTTGGTCTTCGCTGGATTTCGTGTTGACCTTCTGCGGGGAGGGGCCTGTTGTAGTGATTCTCAAGTGTCTTTGCCCGAGGCGGAATTGTACCATCCTTATCAGGGGCCGGGCTAAGTAATCTGCTCGGGCTCACTTTTGGGAGCTTTTGTCCCCCAAACGCTTTCCACAGAGTTCCGGAGGAACATTCTCCAGAATAGATCACATCCTGGGTCATAAATCATGTCTCAACCGGAATCAAACATTGGGATCATTCCCTGCGTATTTTCAGACCACAATGCTCTGAAGCTAGAACTCAATCACAAGAGGGAATTTGGAAAGAACCCAAATACATGGAGATTAAACTGC
This sequence comes from Martes martes, assembly GCF_963455335.1. NCBI lineage: Eukaryota > Metazoa > Chordata > Mammalia > Carnivora > Mustelidae > Martes > Martes martes. Next base: position 87,169,040 of record NC_137890.1, on the reverse strand, counting down.
ATCCTTCTAAAGAATGAATGGATCAACCAGGAAATTAAAGAAGAATTGAAAAAATTCATGGAAACAAACGAGAATGAAAACACAATGATTCAAAATCTGTGGAACACAGCAAAGGCAGTCCTGAGAGGAAAATATATGGCGGTACAAGCCTTTCTCAAGAAACAAGAAAGGTCTCAAATACACAACCTAAGCCTACACCTAAAGGAGCTGGAGAAAGAACAACAAAGAAAGCCTAAACCCAGCAGGAGAAGAGAAATCATAAAGATCAGAGCAGAAATCAATGAAATAGAAACCAAAAAACAATAGAACAAATCAACGAATCTAGGAGCTTGTTCTTTGAAAGAATTAATAAGATTGGTAACCCCCTGGCCAGAATATCAAAAAGAAAAGAGAAAGGACCCAAATAAATAAAATCATGAATGAAAGAGGAGAGATCACAACCAACACCAAAGAAATACAAACAATTATAAGAACATACTATGAGCAACTGTACGCCAACAAATTTGACAATCTGGAAGAAATGGATGCATTCCTAGAGACATATAAACTACCACAACTGAACCAGGAAGAAATAGAAAACCTGAACAGACCCATAACCAGAAAGGAGATTGAAACAGTCATCAAAAATCTCCAAGCAAACAAAAGCCCAGGGCCAGATGGCTTCCCAGGAGAATTCTACCAAACATTTAAAGAAGAATTAATTCCTATTCTCCTGAAACTCTTCCAAAAAATAGAAATGGAAGGAAAACTTCCAAACTCATTTTATGAGGCCAGCATCACCTTGATCCCAAAACCAGACAAGGATCCCATCAAAAAAGGGAATTACAGATCAATATCCTTGATGAACACAGATACGAAAATTCTCACGAAATCCCAGCCAATAGGATCCAACAGTACATTAAAAGGATTATTCACCACGACCAAGTGGGATTTATTCCAGGGCTGCAAGGTTGGTTCAACATCCTCAAATCAATCAATGTGATACAACACATTAATAAAAGAAAGAACAAGAACCGTATGATACTCTCAATAGATGCTGAAAAAGCATTTGACTAAGTACAGCACCCCTTCCTGATCAAAACTCTTCAAAGTGTAGGGATAGAGGGCACATACCTCAATATATCAAAGCCATCTATGAAAAACCCACTGTGAATATCATTCTCAATGGAGAAAAACTGAAAGCTTTTCTGCTAAGGTCAGGAACATGGCAGGGATGTCCATTATCACCACTGCTATTCAACATAGTACTAGAAGTCCTAGCCTCAGCAATCAGACAACAAAAAGAAATTAAAGGCATCCAAATTGGCAAAGAAGAAGTCAAACTATCACTCTTTGCAGATGATATGATACTATATGTGGAAAACCCAAAAGACTCCACTCCAAAACTGCTAGAACTTGTATAGGAATTCAGTAAAGTGTCGGGATATAAAATCAATGCACAGAAATCAGTTGCATTTCTTTACACCCACAACAAGACAGAAGAAAAAGAAATTAAGGAGTCAATCCCATTTACAATTGCACCCAAAACCATAAGATACCTAGGAATAAACCTGACCAAAGAGGCAAAGAATCTGTACTCAGAAAACTATAAAGTACTCATGAAAGAACTTGAGGAAGACACAAAGAAATGGAAAAATGTTCCATGTTCATGGATTGGAAGAACAAATATTGTGAAAATGTCTATGCTACCTAAAGCAATCTACACATTTAATGCAATCCCTATCAAAATCCCACCCATTTTTTTTCAAAGAAATGGAACAAATAATCCTAAAATTTATATGGAACCAGAGAAGACCTCGAATAGCCAGAGGAATATTGAAAAAGAAGCCAAAGTTGGTGGCATCACAATTCCAGACTTCAAGCTCTATTACGAAGCTGTCATCATCAAGACAGCATGGTACTGGCACAAAAACAGACACATAGATCAATGGAACAGAATAGAGAGCCCAGAAATAGACCCTCAACTCTACAGTCAACTGATTTTCGACAATGCAGGAAAGAACATCCAATGGAAAAAAGACAGCCTCTTCAATAAATGGGGTTGGGAAAATTGGACGGCCACATGCAGATAAATGAAAGTGGACTATTTCCTTATACCACACACGAAAATAGACTCAAAATGGATGAAGGACCTCAATGTGAGAAAGGAATCCATCAAAATCCTTGAGGAGAACACAGGCAGCAACCTCTTCGACCTCAGCCGCAGCAACTTCTTCCTAGGAGCATCGCCAAAGGCAATGGAAGCAAGGGCAAAAATGAACTATTGGGATTTCATCAAGATCAAAATCTCTTGCACAGCAAAGGAAACAGTTAACAAAACCAAAAGACAACTGACGGAGTGGGAGAAGATATTTGCAAATGGCATATCAGATAAGGGGCTAGTGTCCAAAATCTATAAAGAGCTTAGCAAACTCAACACCCAAAGAACAAATAATCCAATCAAGAAATGGGCAGAGGACATGAACAGACATTTCTGCAAAGAAGACAGCCAGATGGCCAACAGACACGTGAAAAAGTGCTACACATCACTCGGCATCAGGGAAATACAAATCAAAACCACAATGAGATATCACCTCACACTAGTCAGAATGGCTAAAATTAACAAGTCAGGAAATGACAGATCCTGGCGAGGATGCGGAGAAAGAGGAACCCTCCTACAGTGTTGGTGGGAATGCAAGCTGGTGCAGCCACTCTGGAAAACGGCACGGAGGCTCCTCAAAAAGTTGAAAATAGAGCTACCCTATGATCCAGCAATTGCACTACTGGGTATTTACCCTAAAGTTACAAACGTAGTGATCGAAGGGGCATGTGCACCCGAATGTGTATAGCAGCAATGCCCACAGTAGCCAAACTATGGAAAGAACCTAGATGTCCATCCACAGATGAATGGATAAAGAAGAGGTGGTATATATACACAATGGAATACTATGCAGCCATCAATAGAAATGAAATCTTGCCATTTGTGATGACATGGATGGAACTAGTGGGTATTACGCTTAGCGAAATAAGTCCATCAGAGAAAGACAACTATCATATGATCTCTCTGATATGAGGAAGTGGAGATGCAATGTGGGGGTTTTGGGGGGTTGGAAAAGAATAAATGAAACAAGAGGGTATCGGGAGGGAGACAAACCGTAAGAGACAATCTCACAAAACAAACTGAGGGTTGCTGGGGTGAGGGGGGTCGAGAGAGGGTGGTGGGGTTATGGACATTGGGGAGGGTATGTGTTATGGTGAGTGCTGTGAAGTGTGTAAACCTGGCGATTCACAGACCTGTGCCCCTCGGGCTAATAATACATTATATGTTTATAAAAAAATTAAAAAAATTTTAAAGAAGTCTATGTGCTGCTTACAAGAGACCCATTTCAGACCTAAAAACACGCAGATTGATAGTGAGGGGATGGAGAAACACCTGTCATGGAAATGGATGTCAAAAGAAACCCAGAGTAGCAATACTTTTATCAGAAAAAATATATTTTAAAGCAAAGAAACAAAGAAGAACACTATATAACAATAAATGGGACAATCTAAGGAACTATTGATAATAATAAAATAATAAATGATAATAAAATAATAGTAGGGGACATTAACACTCCATTTACATCAATGGACAGATCATTTAAATAGACAATCAATAAGAAAACACTGGTTTTATATGACATACTGGACCAGATGGGTTTAACAGATATATTCAGAACATTCCATCCTAGAACTGAAGAATACACATTCTTTTCAGGTGCAGAAGAAATATTCTGCAGAATAGATCATATATTATACAACATGACAAGTCTCAAAAAATTAAAAAATATTGAGGTCTTACCATGCATCTGATCTGAATACATCACAATGGAACTAGAAATCAACCACAATAAAAAAATCTGGTAAGACTCACAAATACACAGAGGTTAAATAACATGCTACTAAACAAGAAGTAGTTTCCTAACCAAGAAATAAAAAAAGATCCAAAAGGGCACCTGGGTGACTCAGTGGGTTAAAGCCTCTGCCTTTGGCTCAGGTCATGATCCCAGGGTCCTGGGATCGAGGCCCGCATCGGGCTCTCTGCTCGGCAGGGAACCTGCTTCCCTTCCTCTCTTTCTGCCTGCCTCTCTGCCTACTTGTGATCTCTGTCTGTCAAATAAATAAATAAAATCTTTAAAAAAAAAATCCAAAAGTATACAGAAACAAATGAAAATGAAAACACAATGGTACAAAGCCTTTGGGATGTAGCAAAAGCTATTCTAAAAGGGAAGTTTATAACAATGCAGACCTACCTCAAGGAGCAAGAAAATCTCAAATGAAAACCCTAAATTTACACCTAACAAACCTAGGAAAAGAACAACAAAACACAAAAAAAAATCAGAAGGAAGGAAACAATAAAAATAAAAGCAGAAATAAATTATATGCAAAGGAAACTTTAAAAAAAAAAACAGTAGAACAGATCAACAAAACCAGGAGCTGTTTCTTAAAAAAAAAATAAGCAAAATTCATAAAAAATTTATGAATTTTTTATGACTCATTAAAAAAAAAAAGAAAAGGACAACTTTACTAGCCAGACTCATTAGAAAAAAAAAAAGAAAAGGATAACTAAATAAAATTACAAATGAAAGAGGAGAAATAACAACCAACACATGAAAATACAAATAATTGTAAGAGAATATTATGAAAAACTATATGCCAACAAACTGGACAACCTAGAAGAAATGGATAAATTCCTAGAAACTTATAGCCTGCCAAAACTGAAGCAGGAAGAAATAGGATATTGGCATAGATAGATTGCCAGCAAGGAAATTCAAACAGTAATTAAAAAAAAAAGAAAAAAAAAAAAACCTTCCAACAAACAAAAGGTCAGAACCAGACAGTTTCACAGGTGAATTCTACCACACATCTAATGAAGAGTTAATACCTATTCTTTTCAAATTATTTCAAAAAATAGAAAAAGAAGGAAAACTCCCAAATTCATTCTATGAGGCCATTACCCTGATATCAAAACCAGATAAAGACACCACGAGAGAAAGAGAGAATTACAGGCTAATAACTCTGATGAACATAGATGTAAAAATCTTCAAAAAAAAAAAAATACTAGCAAATGGAATCCAAAAAATCCATTAAAGAAATCATTCACCATGATCAAGTGGGATTTATTCCCAGCACGCAAATCAATCAACATGATACATCATATCAACAAGAGAAAGGATTAAAACCATACGATCATTTCAATAGACACCAAGAAAGCATTTGACAAAGTACAATATCCATTGATGATAAAAACCCTCAACAAAGTAGGTTTAGAGGGAACATACTTCAATATTATAAAGGCCATATATGGAAAAATCCATGGCGAACATCATACTCAATGGGGAAAAACTGAGAGCCTTTTCCCAAGGTGAGGAACAAGACAAGGATGTCCACTCTCACCATTTTCATTCAACATAATACTGGAAGTTCTAGCCAGAGCAGTCAGATGACAAAAAGAAATAAAAGGCATCCAAACTGGTAAGGCAGAAATAAAATTTTCTCTACTTGCAGATGCCATGATATTCTGTATAGGAAACCCTGAAGACTCTACCAAAAATTACTAGGACTGATAAATGAATTCAGGATACAAAATCAATGTGCAGAAACCTGTTACATCTCTATACAAATAATGAAGCAACATAAATTAAAATTAAGAAAACTGTCCCACTTGCAATCACACCAAAAATAATAAGACACTTAGGAATAAGCCTAACCAAAGAGGTGAAAGACCTGTACTCTGAAAACTATAAAACACTGATGAAAGAAATTGAAGATGACATATACTCGTGAATTGGAAGTACAAATACCGTTAAAATATCTATACTATCCAAATCAATCCACACACTTAATGTAATCGCTATCAAAATATTAACAGAATTTTTCACAGAACAGAACAACAACAACAAAAAAAAATCCTAAAATTTATATGGAACCACAAAAGACTCTGAATCTCCAGGGCAACTACGGGGAGGGGGGGCAGGCAAAGCTGGATGTATCACAATTCCAGACTTCAAGATATATTACAAATCTGTAATAATCAAAACAGTATGGTACTGGCACAAAAACAGAAACATAGAATAGAATGGAATAAGAAATAAACCCATAATTATATGGTCACTTAATCTTCAACAAAGCAGAAAGAATATTCTATGGGAAAAAGACAGTCTCTTCAACAAATGATGTTGGGAAAACTGGTCAGTTACATGCAAAAGAATGAAACTGGACTACTTTCTTACTTACACCATACACAAAAATAAATTCAAAATGTATTAAAGACCTAAATGTGAGAGCTGAAGCCATAAAAATCCTAGAAGAGAGCAGAGGTAGTAATTTCTCTGACATCATTCATAGCAACATTTTTCTAGGTACGGATGCTCAGGCAAGAGAAACAAAGTAAAAAATGGACTACTGGGACTACATCAAAATAAAAAGTTTCTGCACAGCAAAGGAAACAATCAACAGAACTGAAAAGCAGCCTACTAAGTGGGAGAGCATACTTGCAAATAACATATCTAGCAGGTTAGTATCCAAAATATATAAAGAACTTTCACAAATCAACACCCTACAAAAACAGAAAAATCCAATTAAAAATAGCAGAGGAAATGAACAGACATTTCTCCAAAGAAGACATCCAGATGGCCAACCGACATGAATGTTACATCATTCATTATCAGGGAAATGCAAATCAAAACTACAATGAAAGGGGCGCCTGGGTGTCTCAGTCGGTTAAGCATCCACCCTTGGCTCAGGTCACAATCTCAGGTCATGTCAGGCTCCCTGCTCAGTGGGGAGTCTGCTTCTCCCCCTCCCTCTGCCCCTCCCCTCTCTTGCGCTCACTCTCTCTCAAATAAATAAACAAAATCTTAAAAAAAAAAAAACTACAATGAGATATGACCTCACACCTGTCAGAATGACTAAAATCAAAAACACAAGAAACAAGTGTTGATGAGATTGTGGGGAAAAAGGAACTCTCTTGCACTGGTCATGGGAATGCAAACTGGTACAGCCACTATGGAAAACAGCATGGAAGTTTCTCAGAATGATAAAAATAGAATGCCCTAAGATCCAGTAATCACGCTACTGGGTATTCATTCAAAAAAATACAAAAATACAATTTAAAAGTTTACATGTATCCCTATGTTTATAGCAGCATAACCTAGAATAGCCAAATTATGGAAGCAGCCCAAATGTCCACTGATAGATGAATGGATAAAGAAGATGTGGTGTAACATATAGATATATATATATATACACACACATGTGTATGTATATCTATATACATCTATAAAGATAGACGTACACACACAATGGAATATTATTCAGTCTTCAAAGGGTTGAAATCTTGCCATTTGTAACCATGTGGATGGAGTAGAGAGTATTATGCTAAGTGAAATAAGTCAGTCAGAGAAAGACCAATACCATGTGATCTCACAGATATGTGGGATTTAAGAAACAAATGAGCAAAGAGGGAAAAAAGAGAGAGAGGAAAACCAAGAAACAGACTCTTGACTATTAAGAACAAATTGATTACCAGAGGGGCAGGGGGAAAGGGGATGAAATAGGTGATGAGGATTAAGGTAGGCACTTGTGATGAGCCCGAGGTGTTGTGTGAAAGTGTTGAATCACTACATTGTATTAATTACAACTAATTAATAAAATGTAGTATTAATAGAATACTGTATGTTAACTATACTGGATTTTTTTAATGCATTGTTTTTAAACCCTTTTTGATATCAATGGCCAGGGCCAAAGGTACCTAAACTCAGCCCAACTAATAACATTCCCGCACTAAAAGAACCACCCTTTCCCTGAAGCCATAGCAGGCTTATCCGCACAGAAGACCCGGCACCCATCTTGGAAGCTTTGGGGATAGACAGCTGTGCAGAAGCCAAGGGTAGAGTGTGCTGAATTTATACTCAGCAAATTACCATTGCTCACAGTCATACATGTGGACACTGGGACTTGAGGGCCCCTTTAATGGCTGATTAATACAGTGAAATTGAAATGGTAGTGCTTCTGGGAGTTTGCCCTATTCTACGTGGCACTCCCTGCGTAGCTGATTTAATGCTGTGGCTGGGAGGCCTTCAGCATGATATATTAATTTATTGGCATTTAGATTTATGGGCTTCAAGACATGCTAACCGAATATAATTAAAATTAGCCAACCTGACCCTTGCTGTCCTCAAGCCTGTAAGACAGTTGAGAGAATTTATATTTCTCTGCAATTCTGGGAGTGCTTTGAAATCAACCTCATTTCAGGGCGACTGTTTTTGCTCCATTCAGTCAGGAGGGAAGAAGGGAAGAGCACATATTGGCCACATTTTAAAACCCTTATTCAAGTTTAGAGGCACTTTCCTGGCTTACTCTACAGATTTGATAATGTAGTGGTCTTTTAAAGATTGCCAGAGAGGCAGTGACAACAAAACGAGAAAGATTAATCAAAAGGCAGTCGGGGGTTCCAGCTGAACCAGTGACAGAAATGGCATCAGACAGAAGTGCGGCACGCACTGCACCATGTCCCACCTGCCCACCCCAGAGAACACATCAGGGAGCCTGCAAAATCTTGAGAATTCCCACTAATGCCTTCAAACCCAGAATGAAGAAAACTGGGGATGAAGGGGGAGGGGTGGGTGTCTTTCCTCTCCTTACTGAGGCAAAGTGGAAGTGGTTGCCAACTACTGAGAGAAAAGTGGATGTGGTCGAATGTGAGGATGGGCCTCCCTGCGGGGAAACGGAAACACCCTGCTGGAGGAAAACTCTGAGGCCACCCTCAAGGTAATGGTAATCCCTCCAGTGTTAATCCCTCAGCATCTGAGGCGACCACTGGCCCGATGTTCTCAGAGAGGGCACTCCGGTTCAGTCTCTCCATCGTGACTCCAGCATACAGAGACCCAGTGAAACACTGAATGGATGCACAGAAGCCCCGGGAGGAGAAGCTAATGGGCCTCAAATAACCAGGAGAGTCAGGAGCGTGTCCAACAAGCCAGCAAAAGCGTGGACACCACTGCTGGAGCGGGAGCCCAGATGACATGATGCAATCACACAAGCAACAACTGACCCGCACATTCCTTACACACGCACCAATAATAACAAGGAGGAGAGGGGCAAAGTGTGCAAGAACAAAGGACCCAACCTAGAACGTAACCTGACTCGAGGTGCGGAAGCAAGTGCCCACATTTACTTTAAACTGAAGAGCGACTTTAAGAGGCCTGATGGGTATGGTGAGAGAACTGAGATGGGGGGCAAAAACAATGAAATGAGAAAATAGAATGCAGACATAAGGAAGCAAATTAATAGCAAAACAACATCATTACAGAACTAATAATAAATTAGAAACAGCAAGAAAGTGCATAAAATGTACTGAAAATAATTGCTCATCTTCAGGAAAATCTTGAGGAGATATTTATTTAACAACATATACAGCACCTGTGTGGGCTCAGACTGTTCTAAACACATTATTATTAACCATTAATCTTCATTATAATCTTACAAAGTAAGATAATAATTAAAGATAATTAAAGATAATTATCTTTAATTAAAGATAATTATCTTAAAGATAATTATTATCTTTATTTTACAGAGAAGGAAAATTAGGCACAGAGAGGTTTAGTATCTCATCCAAGGTCACACAGCTAAGATGCTGCAGTCTGGCTCCAGAATCCTTACAATTAACCACTTCACTGTGACTAATGATAATAACAGTAAAAATCCTTAAAAATAATAATCATTACCACCTGTATATGGCTTCTTCTGGGCTGAGCACTGTTTTAAGAGCTTTATATACATTAAGTCTTTTAATCCTGGGGACTGCTGTGAGATAGGCGTGTCTTCCCAACTTTATAGTGATGAAGCTAAAGGCTCACTGACATTAGGCGACTGGATAATGAACGCACACAAAGAGAAAAGTGACAAAAGAAATAATTGTGAGGGAAAACAGATAAAAACAATCAAAACGTGTCCCAAAACATGTCCCAGATAATAACTCAAAAAAGTGTCTGAAATTAGGAAGAAAATAATCTATAGATTTAAAAAGCATGTTTTAATCTACGAACTATAAATAAAGTACATGATTTTGAAATATCTTATTTTCTACTTAACTATTATAATTTAAGGATAAAGAAATAATTCTCCAGGCATCCTGACAGGCATTAAATAATCTAGAAAGGTAAAAAATATCAATGTGGCTTCAAATTTCTCCATAGTAACAGCGACATCAAAAGACAACAGAGTAACATCGACAGATCCTGAGAGAGAAAAACTGCAATACCCAGCCAAGATAACATTTCAGTATAAAAGTCAAGATGCCTTACAAGATCACTTAAGCATTAGGTTGTTAAAACATGCAATCATGAAAAAAAAACAAAAAGAAAAAAAATCCCTTTACAAAAAATCTACATAGTAAAGAGATTTATTAAAATAAAGCATTCAGAGATGGAAAAATCATTTAAAAACTGGTGGTAAGCAATGAATGCATTTATATCTATAACTAATACTAAACAAAGCCAGGAATTCTGCTTATAACATAGAATAAGGATGTTGTATGTTCAGATAAAATAAAAAAAATTATAATGGGACAGTGTTGAGAGCATATAGAAAAAAATATAAGTAACCCTGATATTCTTCTTTCCTAGCAGAGTCAATCAGCAGTGTATATAATGGAGAAACATAGCCAAAAACTGTTTCAGCTTCTTAATGGTTTTCATAAACTCTTAAATTTTAATGGATTTGGGGCACCTGGCTGGCTCAGTTGGAAGAGCATGCAACTCAGGGTACTGAGTTTGAGCCCCATGTCAGGTGTCAAGCTTACTTAAATAAGTAAAACTTTAAAAAAAAAAAATCTGAGGGAATTTTGCTCATTCTGTTTCCTCTAACAGTCTCATTTATTCCTGGTTAACAATGAAATAATAAAACTAGTAATGACTTGTTGAGCACTCATTCTGCTCCAGACACATCCTGCAATGGGCAGCACTAGTTGCAAAGATTTCTTCTTTTTTTTTTTTTTTTTTTGGTCTACAAATTTGTATGTGCAAAAAAGTACATATTTTCTAATCTTTTTTTGTTAAACATAACTTCTCTCTCAAGTTCTCATTCTGCTGCTCCCAGAAAAAATAATCGTATGTATTTCATATGTATGAGGCTTCCCCCTCCCCAAATCCACTCAGAATTTTCTTCCTCCGTTTTTCACAAGAGTGTTATCTGAGCTCTGAAATGCTGTGACTATTACACAGGCCTGAGTGCATAGGGTGTTTGGGCTCTGGGGAGAGGAACCTCAGCGCCTGTGGGCCGCTGCCATGCTCACCAGTATCTGGCCTGTCCACCCTCCACTCTGCACTAAGAAGGTGCTTTCCGACCTGACTACAGTCTCTCCTTTCCAGCAATGTCTTTCTCACGGCCATTACCCCCTTTCAGACTTTCAACAGCACACAGATGCCCTCGGTCCCATTCTAGAGCATTTCATGGTTTTCTCAAACCTAGACCTAAGCCTAGACCCATCTCTCAGCCAGGTACTGGAGTGGACCGATGGATGGTGGAAAATTAGGATGCTTGGAGGGTCTTGGTGCCTCCCTGAGGGTCACCCTGCCCGAACCCCAGGAAGGAGGTCCAAGCCCTTCTCCACCCTGAGATAGATTCCACATCCACCTGAAGTAGCTGCAGGTTCTCCATCCCTAGGATCAGGTAGCCACGTATCACTTCCTTTGGTCTACAGTGCCTCCCTGCCACTCCGGTTTAGAAGACACCCCAGGGAATGAATCCAACATGTTTCAGTTTCAAGGTCTAATTTTAATAGGATGAGGTTCTAAATTTAAAGCAGTGGGGTTAAAAGAGGCATCATGGAGAATGCAGACTATACTTGTTACTATGTCAAATATTGCCAGCCCCTTTGATACAATGTAAGTGCAGCCAACCATACACATAACCACACCGAGAGACAAAAATCCCAGTGCTTAGAGGGATAAGCTTCCATTTCTGGAAAATCCCCTCCTGCTGTCCTCCATTTCCCCCATGTAGGACAATGAGGTTTCACTGTCCCTGTTCTCATGGCCCACCCAACTCCCTGCAAAGCTCAGCATCCTGCTCTGGGTTCCGTGGTGCAACAGCTTCTGGAGACAGTCTAGGCGCTGAGTGCCCAGTACTGTGGTAGGCATCAGGGATCCTCTCCCTTGTCCCCAGAGGGGATACAGCAGGAAGATCCAATTCCGTGAGGAGCACCAGGCAGTCATGCTGTGAGCAGCCCCTAGAAGCAGGATCATCCACACAGATGGAGCCAGCCGGACCCTGAAGTCGGAACTACATCTGAGCCAACCGGCCAACGTGTTCAACATCTAATATTAAGAGATAGCAGGGCTCAGTAATCCCACAGCCAGCCTGCAATGCTTGTTTGAAGCTATTACCCACCTTTCCTGGATCACCTCTGCACAGCAAATGACTCTTCTATGGAAAATTAAATGAAAACATTTCCCTTCACAGCGGTTGTTCCCCCTGTATTAAACTCTCTCTCTCCCTCTCTCTCTCTCTCATTGGATCCCAGTAATCAGTGCTTTTGTCTTCTAAACAGGGGTGGCAGTAGTCCTCCCTGGAAGCAAACCCCCTCCTCATGGCCATTAGACCTAGAGATGCACAGGAGGCTGCTCCTGGAGGCCTCCTTTTCTCCAGGACGGCAGCATATGGTGGCATTCAGACAAAGCACGCAGACATGGCATCAGACAAGGGCTCAGATCGGGCCCAGCCAGTAATCTGCACCGTCTCCTTAGGGAGCTGCACTTGGCAAAGCCTCAGCCTGACTCTGACCATATCCTCCTCTCAGGAGCCCCAAGGGTCAGATGAGAACTGACCCAGCACCACTCAGGCAATGCGCTGTCAGAACGTGGGCCCTCCTTGCCTTTCCCTCTCTCTCCTCCCCAGCCCTAAGCCTGGCTCAGCTCCATCCTCTGCATCTTTATTCTACCAAACCTCCAAGGATGGAGAATTTGAAAAGCAAGATTATTTCTGGAATAATTCTCATTCTATGTTGAGAACCCAGATATTTCTAGAAAATGAATTAAACAGACAAATTTCCTTGAAAATTTCCTCAGCCATTTCAGAGCTTGGCCTGCCATGAGCAGATATCTGTCTGGGAAAGTGGTGCCTCGGGGGGAGGTGGGGACTCTCAGCTGAACAACCCCACATGGTGGTCTCCTTCCCCACACTCAAGGACAGCAAAGTTCCTGAAGCAGGATGCTCAGAGGGTCACATGATCCATGTTATTTCATTTAATCCATGCACAGATCTCTTGAAATGGTATCCATGTTCTACAGATGGAAAACTGAGGTCAGAGGGTTAAGGGATTGGTCCAAGGTCCTGGGACAGTAAGTAGAAGGTGCAGGGCCAGGAGCAGGCCAGCCTGTCCCCAAAACCCATGTGCTACGGAGTTGCCACCACCATGCATGCAGCCTTTCACCTGTCTGAGACACACTCTCTTGGGGTCAGGTCAGCAATGCAGACTGAAGCAGACTTGGATGTGAACGTTTCATGGACATTATCTTAAACTACCCTCACAGCCTCTGCCTGTGATGTGAAGGTCCACCTCCTGTTCATACACCAGAGGACTGAGATACAGTTAAGTAACAAGGCAGGAGTCATGTAGATGCCCCTTCCCTGCCTCTAGGGAACAAGATGAAACAGAATTGTCTCCTCTAGCAGTTGCCCTGATATAGCTCAGAGACAAGTATCCTCTCCTTGGTCCTGCCACTCAACAACTTTCCGAACTGACACAGAAGAGCCCCCTTCCAGTGCCTGCACATTGGACCCAGCATGCGCTGTGATTGTTCAGGCAGTAAGAAGCTTCACATTGCCTCTCATAGGCCTCATCTCCCTCCTGCTCCTCTGACGCATGCTGCATGACAAAGTGTTCAGCTCTTGTGGCCCCCCTCCCCCCATCCTTAACTTCTTTTCACCCCTGGACCACTGCAGTCTGCCCTCACCCCACTACCCAGTGCTCTAGCCAGGCATCCCACACCTCCTAATGTCCACATCCTACACAGCCATAGGCCTGGGATCCTCTCTCACTATCCTGAACCCTGCCTTCAGCTGCTAGTAAGACTGTCCAACTACAGGGGTTTAACAACACAGAGGACTAGCCCTCTCTCACAGATATGAAGTCCCATAGCTGGACTGTCCAAAGCTGTGTGGTGGCTCCACAATCATTAGAGACACAGCCTCCTCCCACCTTTCTGATCAGTTCTCCTTAGCATGTGGTTCTGTTCCTCTAGTAACCAGATGGTCAAATATGACTGCCAGAGCTCCAGACACAATATCCAAGTTTCAGGTGGCAGCAAGGAGGAAGAGAGGAGAAGAAAAGGCTTTCTCAGGAGCCCTACCTAATGATTTCTGTTTACATCCTTTTGGCCACTCCAATGTGCTAGGAAGCTGGGAATGTTATTTTTCATCTGGGGCTGCTGGGTGGTTAATTACTGAATAACCCTTCTTCTCTCCCTTGGCTTCATGGGCACTTGTGTCTCCTGTTGTCATCATACTTGTGGTTGTCCTGCCCCTGTCTCTTTCCATGCTGGAGGTTCATGGACCTACTTCTCTCCTCTGTGGTCAGCCTTTCCTGAGACAATTTCATCCACAGTTTTTCTAGGTAGGACTTTTTCATGTCCTTCCTGGAGCTCATCATGGTAGCCCTCAGTCTCCTGGTACCTGCGTACTTCAAGCTGCTGGCCCATTAGGGATCTGCTTCTCATGACCTATCCATCTCTGTGTCGTCATGAATTCCTCTAGCTCTGCTTTTCCTCACATTATCTACCTTGGGGGTCCTCAAGTCCTCTCAGCAAGTCGAGCCATCTGATTGGATGATTTTCCAGCAAAGCTATGTTTTCTTCCCCTGTGACAAATCTATTTCTGCCACCACCCTCTGTTTTACCTGTTGTGCATCAGGGTCAAGAAGAGCTGGAGAGCCAGGAGTGGTAGACGAAGACCAGCATAATACTTCCTGCACAATCATACTCACTGGCTTCATGTGGGGCCCCACTGGAGGTCAGTAATTGTGAGTTCACCTGTCCTACCATGTGCCTCTTTCCAGCAGTGCTAGGTGGAAAGCAGCAGGTGAGGAAAAAGCAGAATGGAAGTAGGGTTCACCCAGGAGTGGGACTTCACCAGACTGATTTGTAAAGGTGGGAAGTTCAGGTATAGGGAAGCAAGGATGCACTGAGAACTCTAAGCTGGGTCAGAAGGAACGAGAAGGCAGAAAGGGAGGACAGGGAGAGGGACTGAACTGAGGTCACAAAGTGGCTGAGGCACAGTGAGTGGAAGGAGAGGAGACTTACAGAGAGCTGAGGGGGGGTGGAGGGGAGGGTTCTCAGAAACTCCAAGATCCCATGTGATGTGGGGCCTGGGTGGCTAACCTGGAACCCCAGACAGTCCCCAGAGACACGTAGGTCAAGAAAGGCCAAGGCCAGCATGTATCAGATGGGTCATCAATCTGAAGGTTGGCACCACTGACAAGGCAGAGAGCAGATCTTGAGACAACAAACAGCAGTGACTGGACAGTAGGAGATTAGAGCACCAGAGGAGCAGTGTGTGGTAGGACAGGGACCTCAGTGGGGGCAGAGCTCTGACGAGAGCATTCTAGGGCCAGGAGGCAAGAGTGGAGAAAAGATGCCCAACCCCTCTCCACCAGAGGTGAGGAAATCAACCAACCTCTGGCGGGGGGGGGGGGGGGGGGCTTTTCATCAGAAGGAACAGGGTAGGAGGTGTGCATGTGTGTGGTGGGGCTGGAACACGCAGCAGGGACTGGCCAGAGCAACTGAGGGTGGGCCTGCTGGGAATCTGAGAGTTTGGGTTTGGTCCTATAGGTGATACCCCAAGTCTGGCCTAAGAGAAGCACTTAATTAGACTTTTCTAAGTGAAGCAATTGGCTTTAAACAAATAACAAAATAACCACAAACTGAGAATGGTCCTCTTGATGAGTATGGGGTGTCTGAAGGTGGCTAGAGTGGCCAGGGGAGGCCAGTGAGCGGGTACAGAGGGCCATGAGGATTTTATAGCAGGAAGATGGGAGGAGAGAGGCCAAGGCGATGATCTGGAAGGAACTTACAGTACTCAGTCAGTGAACATGGGTAATCAAGGATAGCCCATCTGGCTTTACGCTCTTACAAGAAGGCACAGAGCCAGGTGGCACAGGAACTCTGGAATGACTGAGAGGAGTGCATGTGTCCATGTGTACCTGCCCAACCTGAGGCTGGGCCATGCCCATGCTCACACTGTGCCATGCCCCAGCGGGCTCTCAACCACCCCTCCTGAACCTGTGCACCACCTGGCCTCCAGCAGCACCACATGAGTTCTAGTCTAGGAGTCTAGGTTCCCATCTGAGGATGCAGTGCTCTCCCACTGGAACCCAGGATCTCCTTACATCAATGATAGGCACCCACTGATACAGAAGGCTTAACTATCAATATCCTAGAAACCATGCAGAAGAGTTGATCAAATGAAGACCAAAGCTGATTAAATGGGGGAAAGGGGCCAATGAGGTGTTCTTGGGCAGGGCCGACAAAGGTGAAAAAAAAGTACTTTGGGGTCTGGGCTCTAAGAGTGATTAAAAAAAAAGAAATGTATAAGATCCTTGAGCCTATCCTTAGAAATATGGCAGTTGGTTAATAGCAAACACTGCATGGGATTCTGTGCTAAGATCTATGCCTGGGGAGCCCACCTGGAAGCAGTAGGATGTGAGGAGCCCAGGCCCTGCTAGGGGGTCTGGAAAGTCTGGAGGGCATGCAGAGCATGGAGTTGCAAGAACAAAGGGGTAGAATGACAGTCGGCTGTCCCTGTGATGAGGGAGCAGGAGGCTGGCTGAGGACGAAGCAAAAGCTGGCACCTTGCACCCCCCCTCCACCCACTCCCCTCGGTAATATGTGTCACATTCCTCAGGCACCCCTGGCTGCCCTAAAAGAAAAACAAATGGTTAACTTGCAGAGAGCACAATCCTGCAGGACAGGAGTCTCCCTTGGTTTACAAATGTCCTAGAGATTTACAACAAAGAAGTTACCTTATCAATAACCCAATTTCCAGAGGCACATAACTGAGTTCCTCAAGCCCTAACATCACCCTCCCCTCCATAAAAACTGAAGGAGGCTGAGGCAAAAGGAAATGTAAATAAAGTTAAATTTCTTCTAAACCCAAATCTCACTAACAAGGACGCTTGATAGCAAGAATGTGACAATCCACCAGGAGACTCCCAATTGTCTTCATGCTAGTGCCTCATTAAAGGGAAAAACAGCCTTGGCTTGGTAGTAACCAGGCCTTCAATATCCTGACAGTCTTCTTTACCCGGAGAGCCCTTCGGAACACCCACTTTGTCCTCACCTACCCAACTCCTGTGTTTATAATCAGCCACTCCACACATCCCTGAGGCAGCATCTCCAACGGCCCATGGGCCCTGTCCCCCTGCTCTAATAAACCACCTTTTTGCACCAAAGACGTCTTAAGAATTCTTTCTTAGCTGTCAGCTCCGAACCTCACTTCACCGAACCTCACCTAAGTTCGAGAACTTCATCACCTGGAGTGGGTAAAACAGGGGATTTACACTGGGATCAATCCGGCTAAGTGCCTCTCCTCTGGCCTTTTGGCCCTGAGGGTGCTCCTGCCCTGGGTCCCCCAAAGGCAGCAGACCAGAGGGCAGCTTTCCTCAGCCTGGCCTTTGTTTCTTCCTCCATGGTCCCTGCTCCGACCTGGAGGACCAATTAGACGTCCAGTGCCACAGAAGCAAGGCAGAATGCAGGTAGAGAAGCAACCCCATGGGGCTAGGTTGGTGCCATGGGGATAGGACGCTGGGTCTCACAAAGAAGATGTAGCCCAAAGAAAGACAGGGCTGGGGGAGCCAGATGGTGAACTCCCACGTGGACTCAACAGCAACCCTTCCAGGCACGGGAAGTCCCCACTCCTGGGCCCTGTGGCCTGGCTCCATCCCAACCTCACATGGAGTTTTTCGGACACAGGTACAGGTGCTGTACTGCTTCTAATTCCCAAACAGGTCATCCTGTAGTTTCTCTTGACTCTGGACAAAGCCACCAGGCATAGGCAGGGAAAGTGGACCAGAGGTCACTCACAGCCGCTCCCCAACCCTGCCCCCCACCCCAATCACACTCCTGCCAACCATCCGTGCACAGGCAGCGCCCAGCTCTCCCCGCCCTGTTCTGCCAGGTTTGGGGATTCCGGGAGGGGTAGGCCCCAGGGAAAGTCAGGACAATCCTCACTGCTCTGCGTCACTGCTTCCGACCCAGGCCCTGACCTGTCCCCCAGCTGAGTTCTGGCTGCGGGGCTGGGATGGTTCAGCCACTTGTACTTTGCCGCTGCACTACCTCGGGCAAATCGCCAGACATCTCTGTTTCTCTGGCGTCTCCGCAGCACTGTTTACTGAAGAGAAAGCGCAGCAGCTGCGCACTGTGGCTCACACGGGCTGGTAAGTGAGGGGCCAGGAATGCGGGCGGCGCAGAGCCCCCATTGTCCCCACGAAGGGGTCCGCCTCCCGCTCCGCGTGCTCCACCGTCTGCGTGGAGGGCAGGGCCGGGCCTTGGAGGTTTCCCCAGTTTTTGTCGGAAGGGTCCGCCCGCTGCAGCACCCACCGCGGGTGCCTCGAGTTCCACCGGGCCCGGAGCCGCCGGGCTCCGGGGACGTGCCCGGCGGCTCCTGCTCCGAGCTCCCTAGCTCTGCCTGCGCCCACCCCGTGGCCACCCGGCACCGCGCAGACGCCTCTACCTCCCCCTTCGTTCTTTCATGCTCAGTTACGCCCGTTTTTCGGGCCTCAGTTTCCCCGTCTGTGCAGCGAGGTGTGGAAGACCCGGGATGGCTGGGAACCCTTCCGGCCTGAAAAATCCAAATCTTTTCTCTCCATTGCCGCGGAGTCCGGACCCACCTGCGGAGATGCGCGTGCTGCGCGCGCTCTCTAGTGGCCATTCCTCGCAGCTGCACTGTCCTCGTGTCGAGGCCCCGCGCTCCTTTTTTGAACTGATTAATCCCAGTGTCAATAGGGAAGGGGATGGGATAAATAAACCTCAGAATGCATAAACAATAGGTGAGTGATAATGAGTGGGTGAACACTTGAATGAATGGACATGAAAATGAAAGCATGGACAGAGTGAGTACCCGAGCAGCAAAACCAAGTCAATTAATGGCCTGGTTTGTGAGTCCTTTCAAACACGTCATTTAGAATAAAAAATCAGACGCTTATCCTGCCTACAAGGCCATGTGCATGGCATAAAATCTGCCCACCCTCACCCCATCTGCCTCACATACCCCACATGCTCTCCCTTCTCAGTAGTTCTGCACTGAACCTTTTCCCCTGCCTAGAACCTCCTCCTAAAGGGCTCCGCATATTTGGGTTTGGTCCACACACAGCCCTTCAAATCCAGCTGCTTCATCTCCTTCCTGGGGAGCTTTGCCTCCACCTGGTCACCTCCAGTGTCTGTGTTCCTCCAGCCCTACACGCTAACCCCCACACATATCTCAGGGTCCTATTCCCAGGGTGTCCTGAGTGCCCGCATAATAACAGGTGCTCAGGACAAATTTTTTAAAAAGCAGGCAGTTTGCTGGCACCCTGACTCCACACAGAAGCCAACTCTTCCCAGAAATGAGCTTCTTTTCTGGCCCCATCCACCTGCCCTGGAGCTATCTGAGCCCTCTGGCCCCAGGACAGGAGGGAGAAGTGGAAGAAGCCAGGCACATGGGAACCAACCTGGGAGAGTCCAGACTGGGGCTCCCAGAGGCTGGCAACCTTCCTCCCCTCAATCCCAGGGTGGGGAAAGGGCACTGGAGGAGGCAGTGAGTTATTCAATGCAACCCATTTCACCTGCTGGCCTGGCCCCCTCCTGGCAGGGCCTCACCTGGGACAGAGTGGTTCAAGGAGCTGTGTTAATTAGCTTTGATGATAATCAGAAAGCCGCAGCACAGGATGGCTTCGCTCAGCCTCCAGTGATAACAGCACGACCTCCTTCTTCCCCAGGTCCTCACAATCTATTTTCCTGCTCCCTTGATTCCAGGGAGCCTGGCAGATTTCAATGTGGCCCAATTAAAGGGACTCCAAAGAATAAAAATAGCGTGTGATTCCAAAAGGGCTTCTTCCCTGTGACCCCACAGTGTCTCCAGAGATCAAAGCTAGGCAGGGCTGCTCCCAAGCTCGTTTTCATTTCCCTGTCTGTGCAGTCAGATCCACTTCATCTCTGCTGTCCAGAGAGCATCGCCTGTCACCTTAATGTTCCGGTTGGTTCGCTGTTTCTGAATTTTCACACAAGAAGGGAAGAACATGATGTGCCTCCTCCCTTCATCTAATAGGGAGAGGCAGTGACTTGCGTGGGGTGGCTCCTTCGCGTGGGCCCCCAGGGACCTGGTTTGGGCAAAGTAGACAGGCTGGCTGGGAGTGGGAGATCAGGGTTCCCATCCCAGGCCAGGCCCTCAGGGTGTCACCTTGCCAATCCCAGGGAGGCCCAAGTGCAGTTTCCCTGCATCCACGAGGAACGCAAAGGACTCAGTGGCAGCATCATCGGGCCAGCAGCTTTGCTTCTGCATGCCTGGGGCTGCCCCTCCATTCAGTGCCTGACTGAGCATCTGCTGTGTCCCGGGTCCCCAGGCAATCCAAGTCCCAAGAAAGTAAATTTTTTTTAAGGATGAGGACTGGGACTCAAACCCAGGGCCACCTGACCTCAGAGCCTTTCCCATATGTTCATCTCCATTTTCTCCTGCCCCTGCTGCCTACAACAACAGCCCCTCAGGTGTCACTGGGGCTGCCTTGAACTCCTCCAGTGACTGGGAACAGAGGGCGGAAACAGGAGGAGGGCGGTGAGGAGGCAGCTCCTTCCAATGACAATTCAATGGATACGGCTTCTTTTTAGCAATTACTGCGGAGCTGAGAACTGTCTGCTCATAAAGCGACTCAGAGAGTCCATTTTATCCTTGAGGCCATGCAGCGTGTCTTCCTGTCACACACGGTGAAACAGTAGTGGGTAACCGCTGCTCCACCCCCCCTCCCCTGTCGTCTGCATGCTTAGCATCCTTGGGTCCCTTCATGACACCACAGGGTGAAGTTTCCTCCTCTACTGCACCCACTTTCTCCCACAGTACTGATTTTTTTTTTTTTTTTGAAGGAGGCAGTCAGCCTGGCTGGCTTCATGCTGAACAAGCCAGCTCCCCTATGGTGGAAGGTCACAAAATCTCTTTTAGCCTCAGCTGGACTCCTTGTGTGGTCTGCAGATCAGTGGGAGATGTGGGCAGTTTATCCACAGAACTTGCCTCCTCCCCACCAGGGTCTCTCCTCTGGGACGTCTCCCATTGCTTTCCTACAGCTTCAGTTACCCGTGTCTGCCCCCTCGGTCTTCAAACCAGGGCCACCCTGGTCTTTCTCATATCCTGCAAGTGAAGGAGGGAGCCTCGCGCATGCCTCCCTTCCCCCGAAGGCCCGCCGCAATGTCCACCTCCTTAGGGTCACTGTCCCATGCTTTCAGGTACTTGGTTCAGCACCGTGTCCAGAGTCTACCGCTCTGCCTCGTGGCAGGGTTAGGTGAACAGGAGCTACTACACCCTCACTGTCTGCAGGGACTGTACCCACCTCCATTTCTCACTTTTCTTCTTATAATCTAGCCTAGTTCTAAACACCTCAATTGATCAGTGCACGTTCCATCAGCTCCCCAGGTAATCGGTTCCAAAGAATAATAACAGATGGCGTGATGAAAATAAGAACAAAGCACTTTTCCTATCATCTTATTTTATAATTTAACCATCAAAAACCACCACAGTTCCTATTCTAGCCGAAAGTGTCTCAACCTGGGATGCCCAAAGTGGCCTTAGTCTGCACAAGCCTGTCCTTCAACCACAGCCTGCACAGGAGTTCTGGGACACCTGCTTCCCCTTCTGACCCCACCATTCAACACCCTAAGGCAGGTGGGACTCTAAGAGACAGCCAAGACCTCTTTCTAGCCCCAGCCCATGGCTCCAGTCACCTTTTGCAACAGGGACTCTGGTGGAGGGTGAGGTCCCCAATGTTCTGCCTCCCTGCTGCTGGGCAGCCTCTTGGCTTTTGCCCAGCCTTCCCTCCCTGCATGGCAGACCTGTCTTCAGAACCTTCTTAGGGCCCTGGGTGGAGGTAGAGGGGGCAGGGATGCTTCCTCTCTTTGGGGCCAATAAGCCTCATTTTTTACTGTGGCAAACACAAAGATGCACCACTCATACTCCCCACAAGGAAAGACTCGGCAACAGGAAAGGGACTTGCCAGCACCCCAACACTAATTCCTTCAGGTCTGCCTAGATTTCAAGGCAAAGTCACTCTTCTTTCAGCTATCCCCAGCCAACAACTGTGTGTGTAACAGATGTGTGAGGGCCATTTCCCCAACACAGGGCCCCAGGACAGACCAGGCTGCTCCGGATCCCCTCCCTGTTCACCTGGGCTGGTAGAGATGCATTTAGATCTCTCCATGGTCTGGGAGCTCCCCGGCCCAGTCCTGCTTTGCTCTTTTCCTTCTGTGAGGGCTACTTCCCCATAAATCTTCTGTTTTCCCAACTCCATTCACCTGATAAAACTATCCTGAGAGTCCTCTTCCCAGCTATCCCTATGCCCCTTCCGGCTCCACCCTCAAGCCACCAGCCTTCCCCCTGTCCCTGGGTCTGCATAGAGGGGTTGCTCAGCCCTCTTCTGTTTTGCTAACAGCCAGGATGCATAACACTTGGATGCTCAAAGAGCATCTCACTCTCTCCACTCTCACTCTCTCCACTCATGTTAAATCGGGTCTTCATGGTGGCTCTATCTCCTGGCTCTAGCAAACAGCCAGACCTGTGCTTATCACTCCACAAATACTTGCTGAATGAATGAATGAGTGAACGCTGCAAAGTGAGCCCCACAGAGAAAGGGGAGAGCTGCCCTGTGGGGGATACCCAGGAAGACAGGACAGGAGGGTGTGCACGCAACTCCCCCACAGAGGCCTCTGAAAGGGAGGTGATTTTAATCACAATAAGAGGGGGGCAGCTTGTGCTGCAGAAGTGACAGGTTTTAATTTGTAATTGTTTCCATCCTCATTTCCCGCTTCTGCTCCACTGGCAGGCTCCCTGCACTTAAATCAGCTTTGTCCTTTGTGCCCAAGGAGAAATGTAGAAATCCAAGAGCGAGTCGATGATTTGTGTGGAAGGCCTGTAAGGGAAAGACAGATGTGGGTGACAGGAGACAGGAGGCCAGACGAGGGAAAGCTGGGGCAACACAGATGCCTGCCTTTCTTGGTGACTGTAGCTGCCACGACCAGGGTGCAGGACCTTGCCAGGCAAGGACTTCTCTGCACCACATTACTCTGTGAGCAAAGCCTCACTATGTCCCTTGTGAAGGCAAGAAAGCCAAGGTGCAAGGAAGGGGCATGACTTGCAAGAGGCTGAATAGCAGATGTGTGCTGGCGGTGAGATACACACACGGCAGAATGACCCCAGTGCTCTGGCTCCACGAAGACAACAAGCATGTGATTAGACATATGCTAAGGCCCTGATCCCCAGGCCTCTTTACCTGCTGAAAGCTGCCTGCAAATCCCAGTGTCTACACTGAGCTCTGATGGGCACTAACTCAGTAGGTTAGCTTGTGTGCACGGCCACTCCATGCCAGGCAGCGGACATGAAAAAGCATGTGGCTGCTTCCGCCCCTGGACACCATGTCAGGGTAGAAGACAGTGGCTGGGTGGCCAGCACATGCACCAGGCAGACTTGTATTTCAGAAATAAGGAGCAGGGGCTCTCTGAAGAGGCGAAGAGACAAGGCCAAGCATCCTGAGAGATGGTCTATATAAAAGCCGGTTCTAGAATCAGCATTGTCTGGCCATGTATTGTGTGTGCAGAGCCAGTGGGTACAGGGAGGTGGAGAGAAGGCACTTGGAGCTGGCAGTGAGCAAGGTCTTGGGGACAGGCTTACCTGGAGAGGAAGGCACTGGTGAACACAGAAGGTTTGAAGGAGGAGTACGAGGTAGGTGATGTGTCACGTGGGTGAACATGGCTTGCAGGCTGTTTGGTGAGCCCCAGGGGATTCAAGTCTCTGAGGTGAATGATATGCTGGTGGAAAGCTCTTATAGGTATCCTTCCACTGTTCACTCCTTTTCTTCCTGGCCCTGGGAATCCAGTGTAGGCTACAAAATGCTGTTTAAAAATATGAAAGTCTATCTGAGTAGTAGCCTCTCACTACCTGTAGCCAACCACATTGAGAAGACAAGAAAGGACCCACATTGGAAACAGTGGGTCAGAAGGTGTCTATCTTGGGCATTGAACTTTCCCTACCACCCAACAGAGTGCCAGGCACAGAGCAGGACTCAATTAATATTGTATGAGTGTGTGGATGGATGGGTGGAAGGATGAATGAAAAGGGGTCACATCTGTTCTACTGTAACTCACACAACTCATCACAAACACACATGCTCACCAGCACACACAGACTTGAGACAGTCACATACCTGCATACTCACAGATTCATACCCATGCACACATAAAGGAATGTTATCCACACGTGGGCCATATTGATTCTAGAGATGTGACTTAGTCACAGATGCCAATCCATAGATAATGTATGGAGGTCAGAGGTCAGTTAGAGCAGGTCACCCATTAGTGGCCCTTGATTAATTTCATGGGTCTTGACCAGCATTCTTTGAAAAAGGGAAAAGAAGAAAATGGAGAATTGAATCTGTCTAGACGTATGAGAGTAAACGCCAGCTGGAAACACTCATCGTTGTCCACGGGTGTCCTGGCTCGCCATGCAACTCTAGTTTCTTAGAATGCAGTTGGGGGTCAAAAACTCTCAAAGTTCCCACATATCCCTTTTTGCAGTATGAACTAACAGTAGAAAAAGACCTATATCTTGGCTCTCTTTAAGCAAATGCAATGCAGCCAGGCCACATGAGGCCCCAGCCAGTTGGCTGTTATGTAAGATGTATCTTTGCCAAATCCCAGCTCTTGATACTCACGAGGGTGAGCTGGCCTCTCCTTCATGGCCTTGGATCTGCCCACTAGCCCCCATCCTTCCCCTGCTGCTCAAATGGTTACAGTTTCTTCCTTGAATTAGTCAGGGTTTTCCAGAGAAACAAAGCCAATAGAAGATGACAGAGGAGATATGTAGATAGAGGATAGACAGAAAGATACATACATGCATACGTACATACATACATAGATTGATCAAAGGTACATGAAAGAGAGAGAGAAAGAGATTGAGAATGAAGGATTTGTTGTAAGGAATTGGCTCACGTGATTGCGGAGACTGAGAAGTCCTAAGATCTGTAGTTCAAAGGCCTGAGAACCAGGACAGCCAATGGTGTAGGTCTCAGTCCAAGCATAAGTCCAAAGGCAAAAGAAGACCAATGTCTCAGATCAAAGACAGGCAGAAAAGTGAATTCTCTATTGCTCCAACTTTAACGCTATTCAAGCCTTCATGCGCTGGGTGAGGCCCACCCACATTGGGAAGGGCAATCTACGTGACGCAGTCTACAGAGTTCAATGTTAATATCATCCAAAAACACCCTCACAGACACACAGAAGTAATGTTTGACAGAATACGTGGGCACACCATGGTCCAAACAAGTTGGCACATAAAATTAACCCCCACACTCCCTAAATGCAAGCTTTACCCTGCTGCGGTCACTATGACAAAGCACTTAGAAGCTGGAACATTATTTTTTTGTTGACCTGTCCGCAGCCTGTCCCTTCCGCATCAGAACCTACGTCCTGTGGTAGTAGGCACTCTTCCTGTCTCCCTCATGCTGACCTGTTGGGCTTAAAGCAGGACCAGCACACAGCGGATGCTCAGAAGACACTTGTTGAGAGAGTCAGTGGATGAAGAGGCCAAGAGTGGTGAGTCCCTGGGTGCTTTATAAAAATATTCTTAATATTTTGCAGTATTTTCTAAAATGTTTAAAATGGATTGTGTCTTACTTATATTACAAAAAATAGAATAAATGATATAAATTTTTTAATGTCAATTTGTGAAAATGTTTGAGTTCCCTTTCCTACCAATATTTCCCAGCCTGAGACGGACAAAAGCATGTTTCTTTGCTGATCACCATACGGGCCTTCTGATCTTGTGTCTGAATAGTGAGTCTCATTGTTGAAGGCAAAAAGATCTGTTGTTCTCATTGTTGAAGCAAAAGATCTGTTTCCTATGAACCCAAAATTGTGGCTTCTGTTCTCTCATCTAATCCTCATATCAAGCCTTGAGCAAGGCAGGCTGACCATACTTTGCAGATGGGGAAACTGAGCTGGGAGCGTTCCTGGAACAGGCCAAAGACCCGTGATCTGACAGCCCAGCCACATGGCATGTGCCCAACCCAAAGGTGGCAGGGGGATCCAGATGTCTGCTGGAGCCAACGCTAAAGGCAGTCATTAGTCCTATTTTCTGCCCAAATCCCTTTTAGGGCTTTCTTTTCTTATCATACCTGTGTGCTTGGGGAGTGAATGTAAGTAAGC
Source organism: Martes martes (assembly GCF_963455335.1). Taxonomy (NCBI): domain Eukaryota; kingdom Metazoa; phylum Chordata; class Mammalia; order Carnivora; family Mustelidae; genus Martes; species Martes martes. Next base: position 87,142,590 of record NC_137890.1, on the reverse strand, counting down.
ATGTTTGTATGGGCTCTGTGGACAGATGTCATGCACACACAATCTTGCATGTGAATTCAGACATGTATATGCAGCATGTGGTTGTGTGTTCATGTGTGTATTGTGTGTGTGTTATGTGTGTTTATCTGTGGGTGTCTTCTCGTGTGTGTGTGTGTGTGTGTGTGTTTCATACTTAGGGGAAAACACAGAAGAAGAAAAAAAAAAGTGATACCTGTTCCCAAGAAATTTGTAGTGTGATTAGTGAAGAGACGGAACACACAGGCATTTGGGTAAATCGTGGCCTCTGAAAAGTCAGGTCATGTGAGCCAGTGCAGCCTGGGGACAGGCCTTGGACCACACAGGCCACGCTTATCAGGCTCCATCACATATTAGCCGGGGATCACATCCCTCCAGCTAGACATCCACTTCCTCACCTCTGCTGTGTGGCAAACAGTGCAGCCTCCAGGGAGAACATCCTGAAATGCAGTGCCTGGCCCATGGAGAAGAGCCAGAGGGAACAGAAAAGTCGGCTTCAGACTTCGTTCTGGGAAAAGGAGATGGCTCTGAAGAGGAGCAGTTGGGAAGCCAAGTGGAGCAGGCCGGGGTTCAGCTGGGTCCTGGAAAATTCACCGGAAGCGGGTATGGCTGGGGAAAGGCATGAGAAGACGCAGACTGAAAGGTCATCCTTCCATCAAACCAAGTCCCGTTGTTTCAATGCCAGGCAGAATGCAGCCCTCGGGCATGACATGGGGCATCCTGCAGTGCCGTGGGGAGCCTGGCACCAGCAGGCCACAGAACCCGTCTGCCCCTGGGAGCGTGGCTCAGCCCTGCCTCCGTGTGGCTGGGCACTTGAGCCAGTTTCTTCACCCCTTTGGTGTCTACACTTGCCCCCACAAAAACCCAGGTCTCCCCCTTGCAGGCCCCTGGGGGATGGGGAGAGCAGAACTGAGTTAAGCTGGAACACGTACTTCTCACAAGAAAAGGAGAAAATAAATGTCATAGTAAAGAGAAGAGCCGTGCTCTCATTTGTCTGTGAAGTCTCGTGTACAGAGAGTTTTATCAGCCATGAAATTAGCCCTTCATGCTCTCCTACGCCAGCAGCTCAGTGAGGACTGAGAGGGCACTGTCTCAGCGCTTCCCGTGAGCCACAGGGGACCCCTCTCCCAGTCCAGCCCTTCCTGCTGCCTGTCTCGTGGCAGCCACTCCCGTGGGCCAGGCCACACAGAGGCATCAGGGCACACAGTGGAGCAAGGACGCAGAGCCCCATCGCTGCACTCTTAACAGTTCTGACTCAGCCAGAGGCAACGGAAACCAACTTCTCCAGAGCCACACCTAAACAGAGACTCTCTCCATGTCCCAGGCCTCCAGCATTAACCAGACACAACTTGAAGTCTTGACTTTTTAGGCTTTGAGATGACAGTGTGAGCTAGTAGGAAACACACAGGCTTGCCAATGACATCTGGGTTCAAACCCAGGCTGCCCTACCTGTGACCCTTGGGTGAGTTCCCTTGCTTCTCTGAGTCTTGGTTTCTTCGCCCCTTCCAAGAGCATCACAAGGCTCTCCACAGATGGAGGACAGGACCAGATGCAGCAGTGTGGGGGCTCAGTAGGCTGTCTGCACGTTGGGCTTGACTCTGGCTCTTGGGGCTGCCTGCACTGGGGAGGGCTGTGTGTGGACTGGACCCCAGAGCTGTCATGCTGCCGAGGGGGCTCACATGCACACATGCACACACACACACGTACACTCGTGCACCTTGGAGCCCTGACCTGTGGAGTGTGTGCTCCCTGATGTCTACACTCAGCTGGAATTCTGGCGGCATTCACAGAGTCAACTGTCTGACCCAGGTATTTCAGGATGGACGAGCATCAGAAATGTTTTCCTCCATTCCCGCCCTTGCTTGGCCCAAGTGCTATTCAGGTGACTGCCTTTCTTAAAGGAAGAAAAAATCATTCTTATTCTCCCCATTTTTTCTCTCTCTTCTTCCCTCGCTCCCCCTTTCCTTCTTCTAAGAGTCTTCAGCCTTGGTGGGGAGGGAGTGACCAGAATGCCTCTACGCACAGGGACCTCTCTGGTATGGCCAGTGAGACTACAGCACAGAAGTTGGCCCACTCCTGTGTGGGGGTTGGGATCCAGCATCCCTTAGTGCCCTGAAGCTTCTTGTTCCCCAGTTTCATAGGATGAGCATCCAGCCCAGCCTAGAGAAGCCTGAGGCCTACTTCGATTGGGCTATGTAGCAAAAACTTATCTTCATTAAATGATAATGGATGAAAACAAGGTTTAACCTTGGCCACTGCAGGTCCTGGGGGTCTCTTGGTCCAAAGTAGTGTCTTGGCATGGTGAGCAGGGTCTCTGGGGTCTTTCCATGCTTCTCAGGGGGCCAGGAAACACTCCTTTGGCCACCTACTTTTGCATACCCCAGCACCCCTGTTGGCTGCCCCGAGGTGATCCCAGCTCAGCATGGCCTTTCACTTACTTCATTCTGTGGAATCCCCCTGGGGTTTAGTCCCAGCCCTCCATCTGCAGGCCCATTCTGCCTTCATGGGCAGGGTCAGCAAGTGGCCCCTTGCCTTAGGAAATGAGCACAGAGTACACGAGAGTGAGGCCAACCCTCTACCTGCTGCGGACTCCTACCCACAGCTGCACGGGAGGCCTGTGGCCAGGTGCACATCCCTGCTCTGGGACATCCCAAACTTATCCAGACTTCTGTCTACCCTCCTCTCCTGAGTTTTCAACCTGTCTGCTTTCATCTCTGTACTGGGAGAAGAGCTCTCTATGCCATTTGGCATTCTTCCCACCTCTATATCTTCTACACCTTTTAGGTCTAGACTTAACATCTCTGGGGCTGTTACTTCTTGAAACTCTTTTTAGAGTTTCAAAGCCAAGAACTGCACAAATCTTTTCTCCCTCAAAATTCCAAGCACTTGTGCTTTGACCAGAAAGATTATAAGATTCAAAAAAAAAAAAAATCTTAATAGGAAGCTTACAGAGGAACCTAGTTTGCCAACTTTCAAATTTCACTTCCTCCACCCTAACTTCCGTGTGACTGCAGACAAGTTGGTGAACCTGTCAGTATCCACATCTATGAAATGAGAATAAGAATAATGAAGTACTACAGTTAAAAGTGCTCAGTAGTATCAGGCACCAAAGAATCACTCAAAAATAAAACTATTAATATTTAGAAAGGCAATTGATCTCTCTGGTCTCTCTAAGTGTTTTGTGGCCTCTATTCTGTCGTCAGTAGGTACCCCCAAGGGCAACAAAGAGCCCACGGAGGAAACATGTGAGACAGCCACACCTACAACAAAAACATGGCAAAGAAAAACTTTAATGATTACCTCAAACATTACCACATAACACCTACTGTTACTGCTTTATTGCTCCCAGCGAGCTAATGGGCAACATTACCACCCTCCCTTAGAGCCCAGGAAGTGGAGGTATAGAGAGCAAAGCCCCTCATGATAGAAATCTAGTGTCCAGCCAGCTGGACCTGCACTGTCCATACAGCATCCACCAGCCACACAGAGGCTCAGGAGCCTTGGAGTGTGACTTGTGAACTGGGATATCCTGTGAGTATAAAATGCATGCTGAATTTGGGTGACTCAGTGCAAAATAAGTATGCATAAAATATCTCATTAACATCTTTTATATTTATTGCAATTTGAAATAATGTTTTTGATATATTGGGTTTCATAAAACATAATTTATAATGATTCTACCCGGTTCTTTAAATGAGGCTATAAGAAAAAAATTAATCACATGTGTGACTAGCATCCTATTTCCATTGGATACAGTGAATTCCTTGACATAGGTGGCAAAGCCCAAGTTGGGCTGAGCCCACGGTCATGTTCCATCTCTAACAAGGACACGTTCAGAAAGCCAGGGGTCTTACCTTGGTCCCTCTCATTCCTGTGCAGTCCACTGGCTGCTGGCTGACCAGGGTAACAGAACTCTGCCCCCTAGGACCGTAGGATGTAGGGAAAGACTGTCCTGCCATGACAGGCCACCCAGCAGTCTTACAGCTCCTTGCTTCTCTGCATCACTTCTTCAGGAAGGGGTGATCAAAAATAAACAGCCCATCACTCACCTCAAGGTAGGTACTTAAGGAAGTCTGAGAGATAGGGCAAGATGGGAGAGATTTAAGAGATTTATCTAGAGAAAGACTCGCTCTGAAGTGCTGTTGATTTTTCTTCTGTCTTCACATTAAACCAAGTGAAAGGAGCTTCATGAGAGCCCCTGGGAGACTTTGGTATATACCGCTGGGGGACACAAGGACAAGACCTGACTCCTACCCAACACAAACATCTAAAGATCAGAGGCCTTCTCTGTGGGTCAGACGGGGGCCTGCCTGGGGAGTCAGAGCAGGGCCATCAGGAAGCTTCTCCACCCAGAGAGCAGCTAAGGGGAAGGAGCCTGGACTCAGTGGACATCAGTGAGAAAGTACAGTGAGAGGTTCCCAGTCCTGGAACTAGGCCTCCATTCCCCTGAACAGGTCTTGTAGACCAGGCCACGAGCACCCCACACTCACCTTTCCATTCATATATGCAAGCCTGGCAGGGGACACAGCACATGTGGTTACAATGCTGACATCTCCAGTACCCACACCACTTCAACCTCACTAAAGACTGACTCATAATTGGTCATGGTGGTCAATGGCCGAAGTGGCCATGGCCACCCTTCCTTTCTTCTCTTACAGCTAGAAGTGTGCTCATCAGTGAGTTCTACAGGTGTGTGCAAGTAGTGTGTGGGGTCTCTAGGAAGTCTCCTTAAAAGGCAGCCAATACAGGTGCCATCTCTGATACTACATTCTTCGGATGATTCACTGCTGAGTCTGTTTTTTTTTCACCCAAGGTCTGAGTCACATTATTCAAGTGACTGTAAATAGTTCAATGTGAGTATGCCCAGAGCAGGTGTAAGGGACAAATGGTGAAGCCTGAGGCTGGAGAAGCAGTGAGTGGAAGGTCACAAGGAGCCTGGCAGAGCCTCCAGAGAATGTTGTTTCCTCTCAGGAGCAGTGGGTGCCACCCAAGAGTTCCTGCAGCACACTGACACATACATGGGTATCTTTCCAGAAGGCTACTCCAGAAATCAAAATCAATAGGCAGGTCAGGACACTCTGGCATAATGCTTTCAGGTACTGGCAGTGAAGATGAAGAAAAGTAGAAAGAGTTGACAAATGTTAAGAAATTTCTAGGGGTACCTGGGTGGTGCAGTCAGTTAAGTGTCCAACTCGGTTTAGTCTTAGGTCATGATCTCAGGGTCATGAGATCAGGCCCCATGTCAGGCTCCAAGCTCAATGCTGAGTCTGCTTGGGAGTCTCTCTCCCACTCTCTGTCCCTCTCTCCCCTCAAATAAATAAGTAAATCTTACAAAGAAAGAGAGGAAGAAAGGAAGGAAAGAGGGGAGGGAAGGAAGAAGGAAGGAAGGGAAGGAAGGAAGAAAGGAGGAAGGGGAGAGAAAGGAAGGAAGTTAGTTAGTTCTAAAGCAGATTTGGTTATTGATGAGCTCTGGGTATTAAAGGAAAAGGCAAACCAATAGCCAGAGCCAAGCCCAGGCTTCTGACTCTGACAAACTTCCATCCAATGGACCAATGGATCCATTCACAGGCAGAGAGAATGCTGAAGAAGATGATGAGCTCAGGGTTAATGGGTTAAGATTGGCATCAAGACATGTCCAGTAGAGAGCTGCATGCACACATGCACAAGTATGGAATTTGGAAGGGAATCAGCAATAATCATAACACATACCACTTACCAAGTGCTTATGCAATGCAGATAATATTGTAAGCATTTTCTTGGATCCTATTATTATCCCTTTTTTAGAGATGTGGAAACTGAGGGGCACAGAGGTTGTGACCCCAAGCTTTTAACCACTATGTTCCCCACTAAAAGGGACAAAGGCTAAGCCATCAATTAGAGGAGGAATGAGAATGGTCCATCCAACAATCAGGAGCCCATGGGGAGCAGGAACATTGGCCACAGCAGTTTTAGTGGAAGCATGAGGTAGAATATAAGCAATGAGAGAAGCAAAGACATATCAGAGCTATGAAATAGAGGCCAGAGGGCAGTAGCTGGAGAAAGATGATTCAAAGTAGAATTTCTATTTAAATTCTGTTATAGTTATCATACAGTTCAATATTAGTTTCAGGTGTTCAGTATAGTGATTCAGCACTTGCATACATCACCTGGTTCTCACCATGACATGTGCCCTCCTTAATCCCCATCACCCCTTCCCCCCATCCCCCCCACCCACCTCCCCTCTGGTAACCTTCAGTTTGTTCTCTACAGTGAAGAGTCCATTTCTCATTTCTGTCTCTTTTTCCCCACTTTTATCATTTGTTTTGTTTCTTAAAGTTAAAAATAAAATTATCCCACAATCCAACAATTGCCCTATTAGGTGTTTACCCAGAGAATACAAAAATACTAATTCAAAGGGATACATGCACTCCAATGTTTATGGCAGCATCATCTACAATAGCCAAATTGTGGAAGTAGCCCAAGTGTCCATTGATAGATGAATAGATAAAGAAGCAACAATGGAATATTACTCAGCCATCAAAAAGAAAGAAATCTCGATGCTTGCAATGACATAGATGCAGCTGGAGAATATCATGCTGAGGGAAATAAGCCAGCCAGAGATATAATTTCTTAATATTAGTGAACTTGAGAAGATTTAAAGGCCATCAGGAAGGAACCAACACAGAGAGGTCTAATTATACAGAATGGAGAAGGGATGGCCAATGAAGTCAAATCCCCAAGGAGGCAGGAAGGGCTGGAACCCAGAACAATGCAGAGGGATTGTCTCTGAGCAGTGGGGCAGCCCCACTGAGGAGGAAGGAAGGAAGGAAGGAAGGGAGAGAAGTAGGGAGGAAGTGAGGGAAGAGGAAGGGCAGGGCCAGAGCAGGACACAGGTCAATGTGTTAACTTACTGGGGGAGGAGGGAATTTCTGTCTGATAAAATCTTCCAATTACTCAGCGAAAGAAGAGGTCAATCTCAGATGAGATAGGGGAGTAACAAAAAGAAGCAGGAGGTACAGGGCTGCAGAAGGTTCAAGACTGTCACTGTGGTGACAGAGGAGCATTTGCTGGCAAGAGCCTTGCCCCTCACTCCCTTTGCTGTGCAAGAATCAGGGATTCCTCGGTCTGGGATGTGACCAGAACCTGCAGGAAAAGTCTTTTCTGTCCTGCTTTTAGCAAGGCCAGGCCCCATGGCAGAAGCCTGCTGTGGTTCAGGTAGGTCTCTCTGATTTGGAGGTAAAGTGCTGAGATCCCTGATGAGCTGGGCTCAACTAATAATTAGATTATGTAATAAAACCACAAATTATAATATGGCAAGAAAGACGACACCATATCAACTCCCTCTGCTCAACCCCTGCGTGTCTAAGGAAGAGAGGGGCTGGACCAGTTTGAGAACAAGGTGAGAATACCCAGACTGTCATCTCAGGAGGGCTGGCCAACCGACCTCTTGCTGTAGGATTAGCATCCCCCCGGCAAGGCAGCCCACACAGCCCTGCCCATCCCTGGAGCTAGCACTCAGAGAAATCTCTGCAGTGCTAATTACCAGGCAGAACACTGATATTCCATAATTAAATTAATTCAATATGGTCCATAAAATAAAACTAGCATGACCACTCACCGAACCCCCCATGCAAGGTCATGATCATCTCATTTCAGGAATATTTATTCACTCCCAATCTCCAGCACTTTCCAGCAACAGGGACTGTTAGTTCCTATAATTTAGGTCTTTTTTTTTCCTTCCTAGAAAAATAAATTACCTAAACAAATTGAATAGAATAAACAGCTTGAATTGCAAATTATAAAGTTGCCTAGTCCAGCAGTACAGGAGGCTGTTATTCACAATATATCACTTTAAGATAAGTTAATAAAGAAATATGAAAGAGAATCCATTTTTGGTTATCATTAGCATATACAGTACAAAAAGCTACAGGGTATTCAATTAATTCTAGACCATAATTATGAAGCAGGAGTCTTGCATATAAATCAAATTTCTTTTCTTTTTTTTTTTACTTTCTTGTCTTCCATGTAATGGGAAATGCCATTTCCAAGCAGACTTGAGCAGAGGATGAATGGCTGCTGCCCAGCTACAGGGCTTAGGAGCACCAAGAACTTAACGTGGGAGCTTCAACCCTGGAGGTATTTCATAAACTTCTCACATCTAGAAAATCATAATTACTGTCTCTGCCATCATTTCCCATTTTTCTCCAGCTGCCATCTGTCAAGAGGCACTGGCCACCTAAACCTCATGTAAGTTGTGCAGTTACTAATTAATCCCTGAAGACAGCACAAGCTAAGTGGAAATACATTATTTTAGAAAGATGGAAGGATACCAGCCACCATATGATAGATACTACATCAGGAGGGCAACTCCATGTGTCACTGCGGAAAAACAAAATGATGGAGGAAATGATTTGCAAAATGGCAAGCTCACATTCCGCGCTCCATGTTAGGTGCTGGAAATCACAGTTCTAGAGTGGAGGATTTTCAGTTTTGGTCTGGGGACTGCTGGGCCCTGGGGACATTTCTCAGGGTTGTATGGTGTGTTTTCATGCAGAGTTCACTTCTGGATGATTTTGGAAAATCTGAAATTTCTTTCTCAACTCTTTCCCTTCGGCCCCCAAATCACACATTCCTCTTCTCCCTGAGCATTGCTAGATAAGACACCTCTACTTGACGAAACTTCTCTGTTTGCCTTTAAACAAACGTTTCCCAAGTCTTGAACACATGGAAATGTCCCCAAGTCACCTGTTCCCTTTTCTGAGGATGTGACTGTGACTGTAAGGTGCCTGTCCCAGAATGTGAAGCCCACCTACTGTTTCTGTTTGTCTGACAGCTTTACCTCTCCCGCCCCTGGGCACTGCTCCTTTCCCAGCTGCCTTCCCAGTGCCAAGCAGTCATGTGACCCAGACTGGCCAATCAGAGTGATCTTGACTGGGGCAGGACTGACAAGTGGCCAAGCAGAACCTCCTGGGTGGGTCCCTATGGAGGATGGGGTGGAGAAATCACAGGTGCTAAGGACTCATTAGGCCTGGGGCTAGGATCCCATCTATGCCACCTGCCAGAGAAAAGTATTCCCAAGAGAGGCCAAGCTTCCAAGTGTGGACAGTCTCCTGGGGACATCTTCTGAGCCTTGGACCTGGCCATACCTGTGCCATCTTTCCCTGGACTTCCAGTTCTGAGATCTAGCTCATTTCTTTTTGTTAAGACAATGTGAGTGGGTTTCTGTCAGTTGCAAATCAAAAAGTTCTGCCTAGATAGATACTTCACCTGCCCCCCTCACTGTCTATACTCTGTGAGTCTGACCTTGCACCACCCTGTCCTTGTTCAGGTAGCAGCCAGAGCCTGGAAGGAAGGTAAGTCTTTAACAAAACCCTGACTCCTCTTCCCAGCACCTGGGAGGGCTTGTGGATGTGCCCAGCCATGAACTGAGGGAAAGTGGCTTCTGGGAAAATGGGGGGCTGTTTTCATGTACCTGACTGCAGCCAAGAGAGGGGTCTTCTGTGACTTGCCCACCATCTGGGAAATACCCAGTGCTCCCTTTCATCCATCTAACAGAGGTCACTGAGCCTGCCGGGCACAGCAAATACATCTAAAAATAAGTCAGACATGGTTCTGCCAACCAACCCTAGCTCCTCTCCAAGGCTGGAGCCCCTCCCTTGCCAGCTTCTACTCTTCCCTCTCCAAGCTTATTTTCACACACACACATGCACGTGTGTACACACACAGAGACTCACCTACATCTGTGTACACACATGTATATACAGCTACATTCAGATTCAGCAGCTCCGTGTTCAAACACAACTCCATTCCTTTCCCAAGTCCCTCTTCTCTACCTCTCCTCCTCCTTTACCATCTCCAGGTTATCCTTTTGAGAACTTTGTAACTCAAGCTCAGGTGTTACATCCCCAGGATGCCTGCATACAGAGGCCCACCACCTGTGCCCAGAGCCCAGATCTCCCCATCTTATTCTCCCACCTGTGGAGAGACCTCTCTTCTCTTCAAGGCTGTGAACACCTGGCACAGCCACCACCCAGATGAAAACTTGGCAGCCTCTGCAAATGAGTGAGTCCTTGAACCTCTGCAGGTGCCTACCTGAACTCTGGGAGCTCCTAGTCATAGATGATAAATTTAAGGAATTTGTTATTTCAAGTTTTGCAGACTGAAAGCAGAGAGTGAAGCCCTTTCTAGAAAGTTCTAGAGTTGCCCATTCTCTAATTCCTGGTGAGTTATCAGGGAGTTGGGAGTATAGCCCCTAGACCAATGCCACTCACTCACCAGTGAATGTTCACTGAGCCTGCTAGGGACCAGTGTTTCTACCAAGCCCTGAGAGAGGGGAAGGAGCCAAGACCACAAGACCACCTTCTTCATGGTGTCTCAGAGGAGGCAGTCCTGCTGGCAACTGCCATCTGCCTCTCAGGGTCCTCATCAGAGCCTGAAGATGCTGGAGACCCAGGCTTGAGGACAAGGGCTGTGGTTTGGAGACAGAAACCCCCCAAATCACAAAGTATCAGAGTTCCAGAGGTTCCTGGTACTCCTGTTCAGTACCCCTCAGGTACACATGCACTTGGCCCAGGGTTTTAGGGCACTGGTGACAAACTAGGCTCAAGGCCCACACCCCCTGATTCCTAGAATAGGGCCTTTACTTCCTTCTCATGTTCCTATTCCCAAGGCATTTACTGAGTATCTATTCCACGTCCACAGCCTTATAATTTACAGATGGGGAAAATAAGGGCCAGAGGGCCTAAGTGACTTCACAAGTCCTCTGCCTCGCTGGATGAAAGATGTTCAGGCCCACAAACCCAGGCCTGTCTGACTACACAACTCAGCCCAATACTGTCTGATCTGAGGATTTCTGGAGAATGGGGACTTATTGGGGATGAGCCCACAGGACTGGGTGAAGGGACTTTTCTGACACCCAGGGGGCAGGTATCCACAGAACAAAGTAGGTAGGGTCGTGTGTAGGAGAGATGAAATGAGTTCCCAGGAGGAAAAATGTTGTGGCTTCAAGGCCCAGTTGTATCTCTCCATCCCAGGAGATTCCCAGGGGACCTGGCCTCCTCTTTCTCATAAATCATCATGGAGCCTTGCACTGAGAACACTCTGTACCTGTGAGGAGGCCTGTGACTCGGGACCATTAACTTGGATTTTTTTTTCCTTGCCTGGGTTTTAATTCAAGCAGATATTTTAGGTCCAGACAATGCTTTTCACAAAACTCCTCAGTGTGTTGCTCATACCAGGACTGAGTGAAAATGAAGTGGGATGTGGTTAGGTGCCCTAAGAGGTGAGCTTACCCAGCTTGGCAGTGGTGACCACCATGTCCATCACTGAGATTAAACCCAAGAAAGACAGTGCTACATACATCATACAAATTCTTTGAAAAGAAAGCCTGGGTGAGTCATCCTGGTTTGTGAGTCACCATGCTACGAGTTACCCAGTTTATGAGTCTGCGTGAGTGTGAATCAGCTGGTATGGGAATCACCCAGTAGGTACCACTCTGGATGAGTCATCCCATGGGACAGATGGGTTTCACACAACTCAGCAGAATGGGTCTGTAAACCATGGGCAGAGTCACAACTTTGCCCTAAAGAGCATCACTGAGGGTCTTAACCACTCTTGCAGTCTTCAGTCCCACCCCTCGACCTGCCACATATCTGTGGCTGGGAAGCTGCCCCCCATCCCTTGCTGGGTTATTGCTGGGGCCTTCTGAAGAATCCAGTACTGCAATGAAGGAAAGATGTTGTGTCTGAGAGCCATGCTTAGCCCAAAAACCCTGCTCGAGGATCCCTGGGCTGCCTCCTCTGGACAGTGCAAACCAGTACCCACCCACCACACCTCCTGCTCAGACCCACTCCTCCCATCTGTGCTCTGAGAGTTTGTCTACCCCCTTTTCTCCTCTGATGGAAGTCCTTCTAGTAGTACTGTAAGGGAGCATGGACTCTCTCATTCATCTTTGTGTTCCTAGGACCTTGGATCAGGCTTCAGTAAGCCCAATCATTAATTCATGGTTTACTCAACCCTTCAATAATTTATTCAGAGCTCATGGGTAGACCACATACCATGCATGTATAAGAGCCAGGGCACTACGTTCAAAGTACAGGTCCCTGCAGGGCTCCCCACACCAGGCGATAATGCTGGGCTGTCTGTGTGTTGAGTCCAGACATGGTTACCCTTCATCTGAGACCCATGCACTCAAAATAAAAGCTGCCCACCCTCTTCTACTGTACACATAGTCTAGGAACATGGGTGGGACAACCAAAACACATGCTCCACTAGGAAAGGGGGAGAATGGGAGACACACAGCCACACAGGTCCACTGAGATTCTGAAATCCTGCTGGATAGACTTACGTGGAACCCCTAGCCAGGAAGGGCAATCTTCCTTAATTAGATCCTACGTCTTTCACAGGCAGGGCTTCTGGGGGCCCTTGCCTCTGCCCTTGGGGGAGGGCCCTCCTTTCATGTTACTCTCATTGGCTACACCTAGAGAGGGTTTTAGAGGATGTGTCCTTTCAGGGCTGAGCCCTTCATTCTACCTCCTCTTTACAGAAGGTTGGAGGTCCAAAGATCAGTTCAAGTCTGGTTACAAGCCATTTTGGTACAGATTTTGGTTTCTTTGGCAATATATCTCTCTCAAAAAGCTAAAAACATAGTCGGCTTCTTACCAATATAATTCTTATCAAGTCCATATGCCTTTGCCACACCTAAATTGTTGAGAATCGTCTCTCTCCCTCCCTGCCTGTCTCTCTCTTTCTCTGTCTCTCTCTGATGTGATAAGCAAACACTCAGTTCAGTCCCTGCTACAAGTCTGACTTTTAACTGCCTTTTTTGCTCAAATATTCCCCAACATTAACTTTACTATTTGGAATTGAGAAGCGGTTGCCTTGTCCAGCTGTACAAGTTCCCAGATTTCTCAACTCTATTCTTTTTTTTTACTTTCAGCCAACAGCAACGAACACATACAATCAACATTTTGCTTAACAAACTTCTCTTTAAACTAGGAGTTTTAATTGTTTGGGTAATTATTATTATTTTTGTTTTTTGGTAACAGCATAGGTAATGCTGTTACCAAATATTTCACCATCACCTGGCACATGGACACCACCCCCCCCCAGCCTCCAGCACTGAAATGAGTGGAGAGAATAAATCAAGAGTCCTGTTTCAGCCAAAATATTTTTGAGATGCCAGTAAGACATACACTATGAATTTGTAATTCAAGGAAGGGATTAATGGTGAAGATATCAAAAAGGGGCTCTTGCTTGCTGGTATAGTGAAAAACATAAATAAACAAAATAAATGATGAGTTTATTCTGGATGAATTTCATTAATTTAGGATCCCTTAACTGAGGCATTTTTGAAACTCAAGACAACAAAGGAAGACTTTGTTGCTCTGAAGCATCCAAACCCTTCCCCCTTTTGCACTCCCACTGTTCAACCACGAGAATCACTGCCTTCAAGAGCACTGATGGAAAGAGAAACTGGGGCATCCCTCAGGCATCTTGGAGAATGCAAAACTTGTGACTCTCCCATCACTGAAGATAATCTAAGTCCTTTTTAGGTCTAACAATCCCTGACTTCATAACTATAAATTAAATGCACCATGCTTCTTTTATTATAGACACTCTGAAATATTAAAGAAGGTTAATAATTAAGGCTAATCTTGAACCAGTTCAAAGCTTCCAGCACTAATGATCTGAGCCACTTGGCTGCTCCTGAGACTTCCCCATCATGCAGAAATCTCTCCATCGGCCCTCCTAACACCTCAGGCAGGTAGACTTGGTGAAAAGGCAGTATGACCTGCATCACCTCAATGCATCTATATGGACAATTCCAGAAGCTCATGGAGGTTTCACTTAACTTATCTTCCCTCTTCAAGGCTCAGGTAAACAATCAATTTAAAGTAGTTTATTCGGTCTCTTTTTTTCCTTTATAGGCATGAATAAGTATGTCATCCATGTACACCAGAAGTTTAACAACATGGTATTAAATATTACACTGCCTGGGTAAATACATTTGATGCCTGAGTCCCAGCTTGAATTAAGTATTTACTTTGCGTCTTTGTCCAAAGCCCATTTTAAATCTGGGCATTCATCAACATGTTCAAAGAACGGCATCAGATCCCTAGGAACAGCTGGAGTTCAATCCTAGGCCCTGGCTGATCAAAGGTGACCTGCAAGCATCATAAAACTGAAAAGAAAAATGAGGCGGCCGCTTTGATTATGTGTATGCTACTTCATGGGACACTGAGAACTGGAAGAGACACTAGATCTATTGCCCAGAACAAGCTTCCAAACTAGAAATTCAGTCCATGGCTAAAGGATAGCAATTTGGAAAAGTCACAAAGACATTGTGGGAAAAATACACATTTGTTCGGACAGGTGCCTGCCGTGAAATCGCAGGTTCTGATGGGACTCTCTGCTGATGCATGCTCTGGCACTAAAGTGGGGACTTCTGCCTCTAGTGAAACTGAATCATACCACCCTGTGGGCAAATGGTATTGGTACCCGTGAGGCTCAGAGGATGTCCAGAGGAGAAATATTCTCTTTGCATAAGTAATAGCACAGGTGTAATCCAAGCACCTTTCAGTCCTTCAGTTAATTAGAATTTTCTCGAAATTCTCATTACTTCACTTACTTTTTGCCCTTTCCACGCTGGATGCAGGACGAAGGCATGGTATTCCACCTCCCTCATCAACCTGTTCTTCTCTGTTGCTTTTCTCAAATTCTCCACCTCAGCGTGCCCCTTTCCACCCTCCTTAAGCCAACCTATTCCAACCCACAGTGTCACTGCCTCATCAGTCAGCAGTCCTTGGCCTTACAGGGTCCTTTGAAATTTTTGTCTAATTTTTATTATTGAAATATAGTCAACATACTGTGTTGTATTGGCTTCAGGCATACAACATAATGATTTGACAATTCTATACATTATGCAGTGCTCATCACCATAGGCATAGTCATCACCATAGTCATAGTCATAACCATACATTATTACAATGTAGACTGTATTCCCTATGCTGTGCTTTTCATCCCTGTGACTTACTGACTTCCCAACTGGAAGTTTGTACTTCTTAATCCCATCCATTTAAATTGCCCATTCCCCACCTTCCTCCCATCTGGCAACCACTAGGTTGTTCTCTGTATTTATGAGTCTGTTTCTGTTTTTGTTGGTTTGATTGGTTTGGTTTATTTTAGATTCCACCTATAAGTGAAACCATATGCTTTCTTCTGTTTCTGTCTGACTTATTTCAGTTAGCATAATACCCTCTAGGTCCATCCATGTTGTCATAAAAATTTAATGAGACCTGTGAGTCTTCTCTTCAGAAAAAAATATACATGTTCATACACACTCACAAAATTTTGCATTCCCTTCAGAGGAGGCACTGACTTGGGAGAACCCTCCCCAACCTGTATGGCAGTGTCCCACAGTCCCTGGCCCCTGGATTCAGGACTATGAGCCACTGTAAGAACAGTGGGGGGCTACTGTGCTCCACTGAAACTCCGGAGCTTACATTATAAGAACCCAATAATTGTTAAATGGTGAAAGAAGTTTAACTTCTTTAAATGTATATAACATTTTTTTAAATATGGAGAAGATATTGCAAAAATGCATATAAAATATGATCTAATGATGGAAAAATATCCTTAGAACAAAAATTGAGGAGAAATACACCAAAATATTACCAAGTAGGTTATTTCCAGGTGGTGAAATCATAGGAGATTTTCCTTTTATTCATTAAACTTTGTTTTATTTTACAAATATTTTTAAGCACATGAAGCCCTATATTTTAGTCCAACTTTCTCTCACAAGATATTTTGATGAATGAAAGTGTAAATCCTGCCACTTCAACCCCATTCCCCTCTCTTACATGGTACAAATCCTGATGCTCCAAGGTCTGGGGTCTTGAAAGGGTCATGGAAGACTTTTGTAGTGGGGGTCCAAAACTGAAGTTTCCAGGCACCCTGAAGTCAATCTGTATCCTGCCTTATTTGAGAAATCCAGGCTCAGTAGACCAGGTAGTTCAGTTGGGGCAGGGATAAAGAGAGGCAGGAGGGAAGGAGGTGGGTAATTGAGGGGAAGGGATGGGCTAGCTTATCCCAGGCATTTGGAGACTTCTGAAAGAGCAGAGACTCAAATTGCATTTGGCTGCCATATTCCCAGAGAGTCAAATCTCTGAGAAACGCAGCTTCTCGGGTAATGGTGCACCAAGCATGGACTGTGAGGCTCCTGTCGGGCATCTCTAAGCTCTGGATGGTGAAGTCAAAGAGCAGTGTGAATGGTGGGGGCAGGTTCTCTAGCCCCAGCAAGCCTGGAATGCTCATAGGAGTTCCTAGACAGAAACAGGGAACACATCTCCAGCAGCCTGAGGGTACACATCTCCAACAGCCTGGTTTAGCTCAATGTACAAAAGAAAACAAAATTATGGTTTCTGTACCTGGAAGTCTAAACCAAATTCCTCCTTGCCACATATGTGGAACTGGATGTTTTTGGGGTCACTGCGAGATTTGGTGTATTGGTTGGTTGCCAGTTGTTTTCTGCTGCTGCCTCTGGTAGAACTGAACTTTGGAATCTTAGCTGCAAAAGACACAGAGACAATATCGTAGGCCTGAAAGTCACCTTGAAAAATGGCCAGTCCCATGGCTTTCAAATTGTGCTCCCCAGAACTTCCTCAAGCCCTGAAGAAGCTGAAAGGAACAAGAGGGCCAGGGCTCCCCTCCATACATGGGGCTCCCCTCAACTCGACCAGAACAATTCTACTCTTATGTTGTTGTCATTGTTTTTAAGATTTTATTTATTTATTTGACAGAGATCACAAGGAGGCAGAGAAGCAGGCAGAGAGAGAAGAGGAAACAGGCCCCCTGCTGAGCAAAGGCGGGATCACAGGACCCTGGGATCATGACCTGAGCCAAAGGCAGAGGCTTTAACCCACTGAGCCACCAAGGCCCCCCTCCCCCAACACTCTTGTTTCATTTAATACAGTTCCCTGAATCCATTCACCACAAGACTGTGTGGCTTTAACATGCAGGGAAACACTTGTCCTGGTCTCCCATTTCACTGAGGCCCAAAGGGAAAAGTCATCTCCGGCCCCAGAGAAGTACAGCAGAAGATGAACTAGAACCCAGGACTCCCAACGCACCCCAGGGCTCTTTCCACCCGTGTTATTTTTTTCCTGTGAAGATAGAAGATGTATGTGTGTGCTTCTGTGCAAAGGGATTGCTTTGGCTGTTTCTGCAATGCTGCTATTCTAACCCCTTATATCTCTCCAGACTCAGGAGCAAGCACAGAAAGTCATTAGCAAAGAGAAGTACATTTGGACAGATTTTCACAAACACATTCATGTTCAAAGAAGGGTAAAACTCTATATTTGTGACAGGGAAATCAGAAGCGACCCATTCGGCCCTTTGCAAGTTCCCAAGCCCAGAGCCCACCAGTTTCATGCAGACTAGCAAGGGCACCTTCCCCCAGTGATGCCTGAGAGAGCCCATGGTGGATCCACTAACTGGCTCTTCAACCTCCATTCCTGTCTCCAAGTACACCAAGACTGAGGATCTAAAAATGACACCCTCCACACACCTTAGCAGGCAGAGCTCCAGAAAGGGCCAAGTTCCACCGGTCAGATGTACTACCACGAGACTGGTTTGGAACCTATGCTTAGAGAGGCAGAGCACGAGATATCCGTTTGGCTGGGTGTCAGAGCCAGTAGCTGTAGTGCCAGCTTCTTTTCTTCTACCGAAGTGTAGCTAATGTATGATATTATGTTAGTTTCAAGTGTATAGCATAGGGATTCAATATTTATATACATGACAAAATGATGACCATAATAAATCTAGCTTCTGTTAGTCATCACACAAAGTTTTCACATATTATCAACTGCATTCCCTATGCGGCACCTGGCATCCTTGTGTCATCTATTTTATAACCAGATGTGTGTACCTTTTAATACCCTGCTCCTATTTCACCAATCTCCACCTCCCTGGCAACCACTAGTTTGTTCTCTGTGTCTATGAGTCTATTTCTCTTTTGTTTTGTTCATTTTTTTATATTCTATCTATCAGTGAAATCATATGGTATTTGTCTTTTTCTGTCTGATTAATTTCACTTGGCATAATACCTTTAGGTTGATCTGTGTTGCTGCAAATGGCAAAATTTCATTCCTTTTTATGGCTGAGTAATATTCCATCATATCTATCTATCTACCTATCTATAGAGATACATAGTTAGATATCACCTCTTCTTTGCTCATTTATCCATCAGCAGACACTTGGGGTTCTTCCATAGTTTGGCTATTATAAATAATGCTAATAAACATAGGGATGCATATATCTCTTTAAATTAGTGTTTTTGTGTTCTTTGAGTGAATACCCAGTTGCGTGATTACTGGATTGTAGGATAGTTCTATTTCTAATTTTTTGAGGGACCTCGATACTGTTTTTCAGAATGGCTGCCCCAGTTTGCATCACATAGTAGCAGCTTCTCAATTCACTAAGCCGTCTCCTGTTTCAACAACTTTTGCAGCAACAGTGGCAGGTCTCCATGGCATTCTACAGGAGCAGCCACAGCCTTCATCTTGACAGAGTGAGCCTGGGCATGGGAATTTTTCCTAGGACACTACTTAGATTCTTAACTATTTTGTAAGCACCTAATTCCCTGCATGAGAACCATTTTTGCTATACCAGGTAGGTGGATTCTATTGTCTGCAACTTAATCCTTATTTTTTTCTTTTTCTTTTTACATAGGCTCCGTGCCCAGCATGGAGTCCAAGATGAGGCTTGAACTCACAGACTCAAGATCAGGACCCCAGCTGTGAGATCAAGAGTTAGATGCCCCACTGACTGAGACCCAGCAACTTAACCCTTATTGAACTTTGGCATCTTTACCAATCCAATAAGTGAAAAAAAAAAATGTATTCATTATAGTTTTAATTTAATCTTTTTTTTAGAATGAAACCTTTTTTATATTACAACCTTTTTTTATTATGTTCAGTTAGCCACTATATAATACATCATTGGTTTTTGATGTAGTGTTCAATTATTCCTTAGTTCCATATAACACAGTGCTCATCCCAACACATACCTTCCTCAATACCCATCACCCAGCTACACCATCCTTCCACCACCCCAACCCCCTCCCCTCTGAAACCCTCAGTTTGTTTCCTGGAGTCCATAATCTCTCATGGTCCATCTCCTTCTCTGATTTCTTCCCATTCAGTTTTCCCTCCCTTCCCCTATGGTCCTCCATGTTATTCCTTATGTTCCACATATGAGTGAAACCACATAATTGTCTTTCTCTGCTTGACTTATTTCACTTAGCATAATCTCCTCCAGTTCCACTCATGTCGATGCAAATGATGGGTATTCATCCTTTCTGATGGCTGAGTAATATTCCATTGTGTATATAGACCACATCTTCTTTATCCATTCGTCTGTTGAAGGGCATCTCCTCTCCTTCCACAGTTTGGCTATTGTGGACATTGCTCCTATGAACATTAGGGTGCATGTGCCCCTTCTTTTCACTACATTTGTAGTGGGCTATCTTTGGGTACCTTTGGGTATCTTTGGGGTATCTCTTAACTTCATTGAAGTTAAAAGTCCTTTTCTGGGGATACCTGGCTGGGTTAGTCTTTAGAGCATGCAACTCTTGATCTCAGGGTCATGAGTCCAAGCCTTACATTGGGTGTGGAGCCCACTTAAAACTTTTTAAAAATAATAATAAAGTTAAAAATAAATACTTTTTTATTAAAACAAAGTCTTTTTCCTGTGCTTAAGAGGAATTTGTATTTCCTTTTCTGAGAACAATTTGTTCTTTTTTTAAGAGGTATGACCTCATTTGTCATACTTATTCTCCCATACTTATATCTTCTATTAGGTTTATAGTTTTACTTTTCACATTTAGGCCTTTAACACATCTGGATTCCCCTACTGTGTATAGGTTAAGGTAGGTAGCCAGTTTTCCAAATATTATCTACCTGTTGAATTATGTTAATTTCATCAAACACCATATATGCATGGGTTTGTCCCTGAACCATCTCTATGCTATCCCACTGGTCTATTTTCCTGTTTTTACATCAATCTCACACTGCTGTGATTATAGTAATATTGCTAACTCTTCATAAATAGTAGGATAAATTCTCTTTATTTTTCTTTTTTTTCTTTTTTTCTTTTTTTCTTTTTTCCCCAAATCATCTTTTAAATTTATGAGTATTCATTCTTCTTTATAAATTTAACAATAATTCTGTTGAAGTCTTCAGAATATCAAGCTAGAATTTTTGTTGGGATTGTATTAAATCAACAGAATAATAGAATAGTAACACCTTTATGAAGTTAATGTATTCAGTCATGAGTATTTATTCAGATGTTTTATGTCCTTTAATTAACTTTTACATTTTTCTCCATTGATATTTTGTGTGATTTCTGTCAATTTCTAAGTAATGTATAGTCTTTATAACTATTGTGAATATATTATTTTATATTGTATATTTTTATGGTTATTGATGTTGAAAGTAAATGTTACTGATTTTTGTACATTGACCTTGTATCTAGCAACCCTAATGACTGTTCATAATAGATTTAATTATTTTCTGTTGATTCTGTTGTTGACTATGTAGAAAACCATCTATATAGAGATTTTTATCCTCTACTTCTAGTTCTTATAACTTCTGTTCCTTTTCTAATTGGATTGTATTTTTGAGAATTTTTTTTAAGATTTTATTTATTTATTTGTCAGAGAGAGAGAGAGAGAGAGTGCACAAGCACACAGAGCGAAAGGCAGAGGTGGGGAGAGAAGCAGGCTCCCCACCGAGCAAGGAACCCAATGTGGGACTCAATCCCAGGACCCTGGGATCATGACCCAAGCCGAAGGCAGCGGCCCAACTGACTAAGCCACCCAGGCATCCTTATTTTTGAGAATTCTATACTGTATAAAATCTAGTATCAAGAAAGGCAATCCATAATTTCTTCTTGATTTTAAAAGGAATGCATCTAAAAATTCTGCATGTGTTATGATGTTTGCTGTTGGTTTTGGTTTGCAAAGTCCATCAAGTTAGGGAAATCTCTTTGTAGTTCTACTTTTCTAAAATGTTTTCCATTGTTAAGTGGTTGTTGAATTCCCAGAATGACTAAATTGAACAAGACCAAAGGCATAGCAAGTGTTGACAAGGATGTGGTTGGCTGATGCTTAGAGTGTAGATTGGCATAACCACTGTTGCAGACACTTTCAATACTCCTCCCAGAACCCCTCCATCCTTTGTCTGTGCTTCCCAGTCTTCACTGGCTTTGCCCCAAATTGACCACACCTGCAACTCTTTTTAAGAGAATGCATCTTATACTGCTGGGACCAGTTAGCTCACATGGACAAAGAGCCAGAAATACTCCGCATGGCAACCATTAAGCCAACAAATGGTTCAGGAGTGTGAAAGCCTAGTAAACCTGCCTCAGGTGGGAACAACTCAGAGGCACTTTTATGCCCTGGGGTCTTTTGTGGGGTCAGTAAAGCTCTGCTCCACAGGACTTTGCCTTAAATCAGGCCCTTGCTTGGGTTCTTCCTCTTCTCTGTCCTGCTCGCCCCACTACTTCCCTCATTTCTCCTGAAAGCATATCATTAATAAATCATACGTACATAAATACTCATCCCAGGGTCTGCTTCTGACCATTACCTTACATCTAACCTAAGACAATCACCTTAGAAAATTGTTTAGCACTATCTATAAAAACTGAATATACACACTTCCTGTGATCACAATCCCACTCCTAGGTACATACAGAAGAAATACATACATAAGTTTAGCAATAATGATGTATGAAAATATTCATGGCAGCATTATTACTAATAGCCCCAAACTGAACACAACCCACATTTTCATCAAATTATCTCAACTGGTAAATAAAATGCCTTATATTTACAAGACAGACTACTACATCTCAGTAAGAATGAATAAACGACAACTGAACTCAACAATATTAATGGATGTGACAACTCTCAAGTTGAGAGAAACAAGCCAGACACAAAGCGAGACAGAAGGTATGACTTCACTTAATGTGCAACAAGACAAAACGAAATTATGAATCCAACTTTGTTTTTGTCACATGGTTACTGAGTGGTCTCAGTATTGGCATTTATTGAACAATCTTTACTCTGCTGATTTGAAGTCAGGATGGCGGGCGCCCTTGTCCAGGGTGTAGGGGTGACATTGAAGGTTATGGGTACTGGTTGCAGGGATGCTTGCATGTTGGGCTTAATGTAGAGCATGAAACCATCCATAATACCTGGCTTGCTAAAAATATAACACAGAGGCTGATGGGGGCAGGGAAGTTTTCAGAGAAGAGCATAGGCCTCTGGAATGCTGAGGCCTGCGTGACCACTCTGCCATGGGGGGGCGGGGGGGTGGTGGTTAGGGAATTGCCTTCCCTGAAGCTTTCTTAACCCAAACAGCTGCCCTGTGATCTAAGAGATATATGCATTGTCCCCTAGGCGATGTTTAGCAGAACTCCTAGAACACACAGATTAGCATATCTTATCTTTCCTATAAACAGATCCTCCTAGTTCCAGTAAGAACCCTTGTCACACATCACATGCTTGAGAAACAGTGATAAAGATTTATGATTATCCTGAAGGACCAAAGTCAGGAGCAAAGAAGAGCAAAGGGTCTTCATCTCTGAACGCTGACCCCCTTGCCATCTCCTCCCTTTCACAGCAAAGTTTGGAGTAATCTTTCATCCATCAGTACAGGCACTGCTGGCCATTCCTGGCACTTGCAGTCTATGAAAATTAATGGAGCTTGTGGTTTGTACACTTTTCTGCAAGTTTATTATTTGTCAATACTTTTTTAAATTAGAAAATAATGAAGTGTTAAACTTTATCCAATTTTGTCTGCATATATTGACATAATTACATAAAGAGTTTCTTTTTTTAGTGTTGGACTATCTTCATACTCTTGAGATAAACCTTTGAGCATACTGAATGAACTTGTTCAGGCAAGTCAGATTTGATTAAGATTTCTGTCTATTCTAAAGAGTAAAATAAGTTTACAATTTTTTTTGTTCTATTATACAGTTTTGGAATTCTGTCTAACCTATGAGCTTGGGAACTTGATTTCCTTTTCTACTTTCTGGAGTAACTGGAATTATATTGGAAACATCCTTTCATTGATAGTTTGCTGGAACTCACAAATAATCTGTATTCGGGGCTTTTGGGAAGGAGTGGGTATTTATCCTTTCTGTTTATGTAGTGTTTATTGAATCTTACAGTTTTCTATTTCTTCTTCCTTCGATCATAGTATTTTATAAAATTTTTTAAGATGAGTACATTTTCTCAGGATGTTCAGGTTTATCAACATAGTTTCTGCTTTAACTTCGTGGTTTTATTTTATATTTTTGTTTAAAACTCTTACCCATCTGGAATTTATTTTGAGGTAAAGGGAAATTGTGTCTCAAAAAAAAAAAGCAAAATTGTGGTTCTAGCTTTTTGATTTTTTTTTTCTTCCACATGGCTACCCAATTGTCCCCACATCATTTATCAATAACACCTCTTTTCCTCAGGGAAGCTGACTGATATCAGCATGATAGCTGTGAGTGACAGCTCCATTGTTCACTGGCAACATCAATGAACTTAGAGGCACTGGGATAAACAGCGAAGATATGAGCCCCCTTGCCATTTCCTCCACTGAGAAGATAGAACAAAAGAAGAAACAAACAAATATCTAGATAAGCATGCCCAGACAGACCCCTGCATTCTGTCTCCAATGGCGGGGACCTACTGGGAAACTAGTAAGGTAGAATCAATCACACAGCAGGGAGCTCAGCTGAGGCTTATTTTGTGGTACTCAGTACTGAGGTTGTCAGAACAACAGAGCCAGTATCTCTCTGCTTTCTTCCTCTGTATTTTATTCTGCAATGTCATAACAAATGATCAATTTCCCCAAAGTCAGAAAGCGCCTATGGCTTATTTTGCAGGGACTATCTCTGTCAGGTATGTTGAAGAGAATCACCAAGACTTCAGATAGGAGAGGGCTCACCTTCCACAGCAGCAAAGAATAATAGATCCCATCTCCAGGGATTTCTTTCATTCCCTGACAGAAGCCTCAATTGTGCCCCCCACCCAGCTTGGACAGAGTAGGACATACAGTAGAACCTATATGATACAAATCCAAAATGTAAGTACCTCAATTGTTCTTTAGAATATTCATAGTGAGATATAAATGAAGAGAAGGATAAAGATCATTCACCCTTCAAGGAACTACTTTCACTCCACCCCACATGTGTGTCTCCATTTATAAAGTGCTTAGCTAGGAAAAATTCCAGTGTTCATCAAGAGGAAAGAAGAAAATAAACTTCTCATTATGTAATGAATACTTCTCCCCTTCAGTCTGACTGAACCATTTTAGGTTATGTGACCACTACTGGACCAATAGTAGTCCTCCAAGAATCCCATGCCTTGATTGGCTTAACCCTGGCTTCCTAAGCCAATCACAGGCAATTGGAATGAGACCCTCATGATTGGGCTGCTATTCCTTGGGTTCAGGTCTGGGCGAAAAACCCAGGAGAGTTATATTCCTGAACCAAATTGAGCATGTGCTAGGAAGAAAGAATGAGTGAATATATGCTGTGAAAGCAACTGTGTTCATGACAGATTTTTTTTACTCTATTTTTTTAAATCATGGTAAAATATACATAACATAAAGATTTCCATTTTAACCATTTTTAAGTGTACAGTTCAGTGCCACTAATTACATTCACAATGTTGTTCAACCATCAGCACTATGTATTTATAAAACTTTTTCATTATCCCAAACAGAAACTCTGTAACCATTAAGCAGTAACTTAATTTCCCATTTTCCCCTTCCTGCAGCCCCTGGTAACTTCTAATCTACTTTCTGTCTCTGAATTTGCCTATTCAAGATACTTCACGTAAGTAGAATCATACGATATCTGTCCCTTTTTTGTCTGCCTTATTGCAGTTAGCATAATGTTTTCAAGATTCATCTATGTTATACCATGCATTCAGCTTTTTATGGCTGAAAAATATTTCACTGTATGTATATACCACATTTAGCTTACCTAGTCATCTGTTGATGGGCACTTGCATTGTTTCTACATTTTAGCTATTGTGAATAATGCTGTAATGAACTTTGGCATACAAGTGTTTGTACAAATTCCTGTTTTCAGTTCTTTGGGGTATACCTCTAGAAGTAGAAATGTTGGGTCATAGAGTATGTCTATGTTTAGCTTTTTGGGGAATTGCCAAACTATTTTCCACAGAGACTACACCGTTTTACAGTCCTACCAGCAAAGTGTAAGGGTTCTAAATTTTTCCGTATCTTCACCAACACTTGTTGTTTTCCCTTTTAAAAAATAATTTTGTTATTTATATATTTATATTTATCTATATATTGTATATTTATTATATTATATTTATATATATTTACACAAAAATTTTATTTATTTGAGAGAGCATGAGCGCGGGGGTGGGTAGGGAAAGGGAGAAGCAGACTCCCCACTGAGCAAGGAGCTCCACGTGAGGGCCCAATCCCAGGACCCTGGGATCATGACCTGAGTGGAAGGCAGATGTTTGACCAAATGAGCCACCCAGGCACCCCTATTTTCCTTTAAAAATTATATATATATATATATATATATATATATATAGTCATCCTAGTGGATATGAAGTGGTTACCTCACTGTGGTTTTGGTTTGCATCCCCCTAATGACTAATGAGGCAGAACAGCTTTTCATATGCTATTGACCGTGTATATCTTCATTGAAGAAATGTCTAAGTCCTTTACCAATTTTTTCCCAACGATTCTTCCAAATAACTAGAGTCATTTTTCCTGTTGTTGAAACCTCTATCAGATATATGATTTGCAAATATTTTCTCCCATTTTGTGGTTTTTTATTTGACTTTCTTGATGAATAGCCCTTGATGCACAAATGTTTTTAACTGTGACAAAGGCCAATTTATTTTTTTTCTTTTGTTACCCATACTGTTGTTACCCATATCTAAGAATTTCTTGTCAGTTGCAAGATCATGACGATTTATCCTTAAGTTCTACTGTAAAGGCTTAGGTCCTTAAGTTTAGGTCATTAATCTATTTTTAGTTGATTTTTGTATAAGGCATGAGATAGAAGTCTAACTTCATTATTTTACACTTGAAATCCAAATATTCCAGATTCATTTATTGAAGAGACTCTTCTTTTCATATTGAAAAGATTTACCACCCTTGTCAAAATTCAATTGCCCATGGATGTATGGGCTTATTTCTGGATTCTCAGTTCTATTTCACTAGTCTATATGTCCATCATAATGCCACTGCTTCATTGTTTTATTTACTATAGCTTTGTAGTAAGTTTTGAAACTGGGTAGTATAAGACATTCAACTTCGTCAAGAAACTTTTTGTCAAGAAAATTTTTTCAAAGTTTATTTCAAACCTTTTCAAAATGGTATTGCTGATCAGGACTTCATGAAATTCCATACAGATTTGACGATCAGCTTTTCCATTTCTGGAAAAAAAAAAAAAAAACCAAGGCTATTGGAATTTTGATAGAGATTGCGCTGAATCTATAGATTGCTTTGGATATTATTGACATCTGAAAAATACTGAGTCTTCCTACGCATGAACAAGGGATGGCTTTCCATTTATGTAGGTCTTCTTTAATGTCTTTCAACAATGTTTCGTGGTTTTCAGTGAACAAGTTTTTCACTTTGTTGGCTAAATTTATTTTTTTAAAGATTTTTATTAATTTATTTGACAGAGATCACAAGTAGGCAGAGAGGCAGGTGGAGGGGGGGAGCAGACTCCCTGCTGAGCAGAGAGCCCAATGTGGGGATCAATGTGGCTAAATTTATTCTTAAGTATTTTATTCCTTCAGATACTATTTTTATGAAATTTTTTCTTAATTTCATTTGTTAATTGTTCATCACTAGTGTATGGAAACAGAACTGATTCTCTGTTAATCTTGGACCAGTAACTTTGTTGAACTTATTTTCTAGTTTTAGCAGGTTTCTAATGGGTTAATTGGCGTTTTTTATATAGGATCATGTCTTCCATGAATAGAGACAGTTTTGTTTTTTATTTATTAATTTGGATATTTTTATGTATTTTTATTGTCTAATTTGTCCGGCTAAAACTTCCAGTACAATGATGAAGAGCAGTGGTAAGAGTGAACATTCCTGTCTTGTATCTGATCTTATGAAAAAAGCTTTCAGTCTTTCACCGTTATGATTTCAGATGTGAGTTTTTCATAAACACCATTTACCACGTTAAAGAAGTTTCTTTTTATTCCTAGTTTTCTAAGTGTTTTTAGAATGAAAGAATAACAGCTGTTGTCAAGTGTCTTTTCTGCATCAATGGAGGTCATGTGTTTCTGCCTCCCTTTGTGCTATCAATGGGATGATTAATTTGATTGATTTTCTTGTGTGAAACCACTGTTTGTATTTCTGAGAGAAATCCCCCTTGTTCATAGTGTATAATCCTTTTAAAATACTGTTGAGTTCACTTTGTATTTTGTTGATATTTTTCATCTATGTTCATAAGGTTTATTGGTCTATAACTTTCTTTTCTTGTGATTCATTTATCTGGCATCAAGGTAATGTTGCTTTCATAGAATTAGGAAGTGTTCCTCCTATTTTTTTGGAAGAGTTTGGAAAATATTGAAGTTAAGTTGCCTTTGAATGTTTTTGTAGAACTCACAAATGATGCAATTTTGTCCTCAAATTTCTTTTTTGGGAGGTTTTTTATTACCAGTTCAATCTTTTGTTATAGGTCTGTTTGCATTTTTCTATTTTTTCTGAAGTCAGTTTTGATGATTTTTGTATTTTTAAGGAATTATCTATTTCAACCTTGATCATCTAATTTATTTGCATATAATTGTACATAGTATTCATGTCAGAAATAAAAATGGATTTATAAACAAAAAATAAGGAAATACTGGCTTTTATATTTGCCTGTGCATTTACCTTTACTGGCTATTTCTCTTTCCTCGTACAGCCTCCAGTGACTGTCTAGTGTCCTTTTATTTCAACCTAAAGGATTCCCTTTGGCATTTTTTGCAGGGCAGATCTAGTGGTAACAAAGACCCTTAGCTTTTATTTACCTGGAAATATCTTAAATTCTTTCTCATTGTTCAAGGACAGTTTTGTTGGATATCAAATTCTCAAGCAACAGGTTGGTTTTTTCAGCATCTTATATATATATATATATCTTTCCACTCCCTTTGGCTTCCATGATTTTTAATGAGAAATTGGCCATCTTGGGCACCTGGGTGGGTCAGTGGGTTAAGCCTCTGCCTTCAGCTCAGGTCATGATCTCGGGGTCCTGGGATCAAGCCCCACATCAGGCTCTCTGCCCAGCAGGGAGCCTACTTCCCCCCACCCCTGCCTGCCTCTCTGCCTAGTTGTGACCTCTCTCTGTCAAATAAATAAATTAAATTAAAAAAATAAATTGGCTATTTGTCTTATAGAAGATCTCTTGTGTATGAGTCACTTCTCTCTCATTGCTTTTAATATTGTCTCTTTGACTTTCAGTAGTTTGATTATAATGTGTATCAATGTAGGTTTCTTTCCTATTTTTATCCTATTTGGAACTAGTTGAGCTTCTTCAATGCATAGCTACATGTCTTTCATAAAACTTGGGAAGGTTTTGGCCATTATTTCTTCAAACTTTTTTTTTCAGTTCCTTTCTTTATATCTTCTCCTTCTGGGATATTCATAATACATATATTGGTTTCTCTAATGGTGTCATATATATCACTTAAGCTCTGTCATATGTCTTCATTCTTTTTCTTTCTGCTCCCCAGACTCGATAATTTCAATTGCCCTATCTTCAAGTTCATTGATATGTCTTTCTTGCTAAAACCTGTTGTTGAACCCATTAGTTTATTTATCTTTTAAGTTATTGCACTTTTAACCTCCAGAACTTATATGATTTTAATAATTCTTATCTCTTTATTGATATTATTATTTTTATACTTTATTGCTTGATTTCCTTTAATTTTCTGTCCATGTTTTTCTTTTGTTTTTTGAGAATATTTAAGATTACTGCTTTAAAATTTTGTTTAGTAAGACTGATACTAATTTCCCTCAGAGATGGTTTCTTTCTACTTAGTTTATTTCTTTGCAGAGGCATTTGTTCTTATTTTTTTATATGCCTTGTGATTTTCATTGTTGTTGAAAACTAACATTTGACTATTATAATATGGTAAATGAGATTCTTTATCTCAGAGTTTGTTGCATTTTCTTGATTGTTGAAGGTTGTATTCATCTATTTAATGACAATTTTTTTTCCCCACAGATTGTATTCTTTGTTGTGTGTGGTCACTAAAGTCCCTGTTCCTTAGCTTGTAGTCATTTAGTGTTTTAACAGCTATTTTCTTTAATTCCAGGAGCGTTTTTTAAAAGATTTTATTTATTTATTTACTAGAGAGAGCACAAGCAGGGGGAGTGGCAGGCAGAGGGAGAAGCAGGATCCCTGCTGAGCAAGGAGCCTTATGCAGGACTCAAACCCAGGACCCTGGGTTCATGACCTGAGCTGAAGGCAGCCATGTAACTGACTGAGCCATCCAGATGTCCTGAATTCCTGGAGCATTTTTAAGTTGACTTTTTCTTGATTTCACCTTCACTTGATTGATGTAAGCTTTTTACTGTTTTTTCAGGGTTTTTACAACATTAGTTCTGACAATTTTTGCTTGTTCTTTGGTGTTTGTGTAGAGAGATGAGAGCTTGGAGCTGGCTACTCCTCCATTTTTCTGAGGTCCAACTCAACAGAATTCTTTTGGAGGTCAATTCCAGAGTGACTTCTGAATACAGTCTTACTAAGCCAAGAGTGAGTAAGTACTAAAGAACCAGTACTTTCACTGAACTCAAACTGAGGGCAGTAAGAACAGTGGGGATTGTTTAATTTGTTTTGTAAAAGACAACATCATAACTGAGTGACTCAGACTTTGCTTCTGAAAGTGCAGAGGGAAATGAAGATGTGTAGAATTTCCTGGGAGTTCTTGGCACATACAAGACTTCTAATGATGTTAGCCTTTAATATGTTTCATTGACATCATTCATTATCACTATCATTATCATCTCACTCCTGAAGCTGTCATTGATTCAACCACCCTATTTTTCTGCTGCAAAAATAGGACCAGGTAACACAAAGACAGGGTAGTTGAGACCCAGGTTTAGAATGAGATAGACCTGCAGATAAGTCCTGATCTTTCACTAACTTTGCAATCCTGGTTAGGACCAAAAGCTCTCTGTTCTCAATGTCCTCATCAAAAAAGTGGATAATTATGCACAGTACCTCAATGGACTATAGTAAGGGTTAAATGAGCAGGACTCATTTAATGATAAAAGTTATTGTTGACATTATTGTCCCTTTACAAGGATTTAGGTTCAATCCTCAAAATGATAACAGGCTATCCTCCCACTTTTTCAGGTACAGGTGGCATGGTTCTCTGCCTATGCTGGCCTCTCTGAGTAGATGTCAGTCTTAACCAATCCTGACCTGGTACTTCATTCCAGGTGAGTGTTTCTGGTTCCAAACCTTGTTGCCCTTCACTAGGCCAGAGCTCCAACAGCTGAGCCCTACATCTCTTCAAGGACCCTTCCCCAGCCTCCCTTCCACAACAGGTCAACCATTAGTTTTTTCCTTTTCTATTTTATGGAGTATTCAACCAATTATCACTTGCCATTTCTCAGCACTTCTCCCTCATGTTCCCTAAGAGGACATAGTTGGAGGTAAGGTGGGAGCAATATAGAAATGTTTTAAAGTAATCCATTTTCCCTTCCAGTATGCCTCCAGTATGCCAGAAGGGTTTTCTTAACCCTTCCAAATTCCCTCCTGTATGTTCCAGTCCCTTTCTGGATTTGGGGTTTCCAAAATCTATGGGCCATAAAGGAAAGAGAAAGGGTTTGGGGTGTATGTAGCAGATTTAGGAGCATCCAGGATGACACAGAACAAGGTTTTCCACCTCTTATTCCTCAAACTGGGGAAAGATTTCCTACTGCAGGGGTAAAGGTTGAAAACTGACATTTTGGAAGTCTCTAAGAAAGGAAGCCTGCTCCCTTCTGGGTGGATAATAACAGACCCCTCACCAAGGGTTGAGATAATCAAGAGCTTATAATGAGCAAATAATCTATCTCCTTTCCTAGGCATACCCTAGCATAACATCAGAGGGAAAAGTCAGATGTTTGTTTAGGGTTGCAAAGCAGGCCTGAAATGATTCTGGAAACCACAAAGATGACTTAGCAGTGGCCTGAATGGACTGACCACTGGGGACCAGGTGGAACCAAAGGCATACCAATAGGAGCTGCCATGAGCATTTAACACTGAGACCTTTAACTCCCAAGTTTATAACAACAAAGTCCAAACTCAACGAAAATGAAGGAAGACCAATTTGACTGAAATCAAATACGTGCATTCTCAGAAAATAGAAATGTAAAATAAACATTATGTCCCAAAAAGAATGTGGCATTTCTTTCTTTCTTGAGGTTGAGCAGCTACATAAATATCTACAGAAATGCTCATGCTTATGACTTCATTTTCATGATCAAAACAATTACATGCCTAGCTGGCAAGGAGAGGAAGCAGCTTCCAGGTCCAAAAATGCTAGCTAAGAGATCACTGTAACATAAGTTCCCATATTCTCACTCACCTACAGAGCCATCCCAGACCAAATCCAACTGGAAGCTGAGAGCAAGAAAGGCTGTATGATGCAATCCATTCATGTCAGCTTCTTGGCACTGTAAGCATGGTGAAGAAAGGTAGAGAATGCATCTGGGGAGTAAAGAGAAGATGTCCAGAACACCATGTGAACAACTGGAAATACTGCTTTCTTGATCTCACCTCCTTCCAGGAGGTGGAGGAGGAGCTAAGCATAAGGGGAGGAAGAAAATGGAGGCCACTTTGGGTAATAAAGTTAACACACAAAGGGCCATTTGTAGAATCCCCTGTCCAAGAAGGAGAGTTAAAGGGTGGAGCTAGGAAATAGACTCCAATCTTAGAAAATACATGGTGAATCACACCAGAGGAGTAATGTTGGTAACAGTGGCAGGTGAGAAGATGAAGCAAAAGAGTCAGTTATGGGAACAGCAAAAACTAACTCTAAAAAGTCTTGGCTCCATACAAATTTTAGGATTGTTTGTTCCAGCACTTTTGAAAAATGCTGATGGTACTTTGATTAAGATGGTGTTGAAAGCGTAGATTTCTCTGGGAAGCATACACATTTTAACAATGTTTCTTCTTCCAATCCATGAACATGGAATGCTTTT
Source organism: Martes martes (assembly GCF_963455335.1). Classification (NCBI taxonomy): domain Eukaryota; kingdom Metazoa; phylum Chordata; class Mammalia; order Carnivora; family Mustelidae; genus Martes; species Martes martes. The sequence goes on along the minus strand of NC_137890.1, from coordinate 87,110,353 downwards.
CCATCTTTTTGAGTCTTCTACAATTTCTTTGATGAGTGTTTTGTAGTTCCTCAAGTATAGATCCTTTACCTATTTGGTTAGGTTTATTCCAAGGAATCTTACAGTTTCTGGTGCTATAGTAAATGGAACCAATTCTCTAATTTCCCTTCCTACAGTTTCACTGTTAGTGTATAAGAAAGCAACTGATTTCTGTGAATTGATTTTATATCCTGGCACATTACTGAATAGCTGTATGAGTTCTAGTAATTTGGGGGTGGAGACTTTAGGGTTTTCCACATAAAGTATCATGTCATCTGTGAAGAGAGTGAGTTCGACTTCTTCTTTGCCAGTTTGAATACCTCATTTCTTTTTGTTGTCTGATTGCTGTTGTTAGGACTTCTAGTACTATGTTGATTGATAGTGATGAGAGTGGGCATACTTGTCATGTTCCTGATCTCAGCTTTTCCCCATTGGGAATGATATTTGCTGTGGGTTTTTCATAGATGGATTTTACGAAGTTGAGGAATGTTCCCTCTATCCTTATACTCTGAAGAGTTTTAATCAGAAAAGGATGCTGTATTTTGTCAAATGCTTTCTTTGCATTTGTATGGAACCAAAAAAGACCCCAAACTGCCAAGGAAATGTTGAAAAAGAAAAACAAAGCTGGAGGCATCACAATGCCTGATTTCAAGCTTTATCACAAAGCTGTGATCACCAAGACAGCATGGTACAAAAACAGACACAAATAACAATGGAACAGAGTAGAGAGCCCAGATATGGACCCTCAACTCTATGTTCAAATAATCTTCAACAAAGTAGGAAAAAATACCCGGTGGAAAAAAGTCTCTTCAATAAATGGTGCTGGGAAATTTGGATAGCTATGTACAGAAGAACTAAACTCGACCATTCTCTTACACCATACACAAAGATAAACTTGAAGTGGGTAAAAGACCTCAATGTAAGGCAGGAATCTGTCAAAATCCTGGAGGAGAACATAAGGAGTAACCTCTTGGACATTGGCCACAGCAACTTCTTTCATGACATGTCTCCAAAGGCAAAGGAAACAAAAGCAAAAATGAACTTTTGGGACTTCATCAAGATCAAAAGTTTCTGCACAGCAAAGGAAATAGTCAACAAAACAAAGAGGCAACACACAGAATGGGAGAAAATATTCACAAATGACAGTACAGACGAAGAGCTGATATTTAAGATCTATAAAGAACTCCTCAAACTCAACACCCAAAAAACAGATAATCAAGTCAAAAAATGGGCAGAAGACATGAACAGACACTTCTCCAATGAAGACATACAAAGGGCTAGCAGGCACATGAAAAAATGTTCATCCTCATTAGCCGTCAGGGAGATTCAAATCAAAACCACATTGAGATACCACCTTATACCAGTTAGAATGGCCAAAATTAACAAGGCAGGAAACAACAAATTTTGGAGATTATGTGGAGAAAGGGGAACCCTCTTACACTGTTGGTGGGAATGCAAATTGGTGCAGCCACTTTGGAAAACAGTGTGGAAAGTCCTTAAGAAATTAAAAATAGAGCTACACTATGACCCAGCAATTGCACTACAGGTATTTACCCAAAAGATACAGATGTAGTGAAAAGAAGGGCCATCTGTACCCCAATGTTCATAGCAACAATGGTCACAATAGCCAAACTGGAAAGAGCTGAGATGTTCTTCAACAGACAAATGAATAAAGAAGATGTGGTCCATTTATACAATGGAATATTACTCAGCCATCAAAAAAGATGAATACCCAACTTTGCATCAACATGGATGGGACTGAAGGAGATTATGCTGAGTGAAATAAGTCAAGCAGAGAAAGTCAGTTATATGGTTTCACTTACTTGTGGAACATAAGGAAAAACATGGAGGACATAGGTGAAGGAAAGGAAAAGTAAAGGGGGGGAAATTGGAGTAGGAGACAAACTACGAGAGACTGTGGACTCCGAGAAACAAACTGAGGATTTTAGAGGGGAGGTGGATGATGAGTTGGGTGAGCCTGTTTATGGGTATTAAGGAGGGCACGTATTGCATGGAGCACTAGGTTTTATACATAAACAATGAATCTTCGAACACTATATCAAAAACTAATGATGTAGGGTGTGTGGATGCCTCAGGCATTAAGTGTCTGCCTTTGGCTCAGGTCATGATCCCATGGTCCTGGGATCGAGCCCCACATTGGGCTCCCTGCTCAGCAGGAAGCCTGCTTCTCCCTCTCCCACTCCCTCTGCTTGTGTTTCTTCTCTTGCTGTGTCTCTCTCTCTCAAACAAATAAATAAAAATCTTAAAAAAGAAAACTAATGATGTATTGTATGGTGACTAATATAACACAATAAAAAAATAAAATTTAAAATCTTTAAAAAGTAAATAAATAGGGGTGCCTGGGTGGCTCAGTGGGTTAAAGCCTCTGCCTTCGGCTCAGGTCATGATCCCGGGGTCCTGGGATCGAGCCCCACATCGGGCTCTCTGCTCGGCAGGGAGCCTGCTTCCCTTCCTCTCTCTCCGCCTGTCTCTCTGCCTACTTGTGATCTCTGTCTGTCAAATAAATAAATAAAATCTCTTTAAAAAAAAGTAAATAAATAAAAAGTCTTGGCTTGGGATGCCTGGGTGGTTCAGTCAGTTAAACATCTGCCTTCATTTCAGGTCATAATCCCACGGTCCTGGGATTGAGTCCCACATCAGTGTTCCTGCTTGACAGGGAACGTTCTTGCTCTGCCTGCTGCTTCCCCTGCTTTTGTGTGTGTGCTCTCTCACTATCTCTCTTTCTCCAACAAATATATAAAAATTTTTTAAATGGGGAGAGGGGAGAAAGAGTGAGTCTTTGCTTCCCACTGAGTTCACCTTCTCTGTGAGGGTAGGTTTGAATAGGTGGTATATATATCCAAATCTGTTTGTCATAGCAGCTCCACCCATGTGGGAAAAAAAAAAAAAAAAAAAAAAAAAAAAACTAAAGAACTGCTTTCCAGGTATCTTTTGGTATTTCTCAGGATATGTCAGATATGCAGACTGGATCAAAGTTGGAGAACTGTTTCAAGGAATATTGAGTTGAGCTTCAATTGATTAGTTGACATGATAATATGCAATTTCTTTTTTTTTTAAAGATTTTATTTATTTATTTGTCAGAGAGAGAGAGGGAGAGAGAGAAAGCACGAGCACAGGCAGAGGCAGAGGGAGAAGCAGGCTCCCTGCCAAGCAAGGAGCCCCATGTGGGACTCGATCCCAGGACGCTGGGATCATGACCTGAGCCGAAGGCAGCTGCTTAACCAACTGAGCCACCCAGGCGTCCCAATATGCAATTTCATTAAATGTTTATTTATTTCTTATTTGTGATTTTATTTTTGGAGCCAATATGTATCTTTTTCACATCTCAAATCTTCTCCTAAGACTTTGAAGATCTCAGACAAGGATAGTGAAGGTAAGTCCCATCTGAGTGGCCTGAAACAACTTGTCTAGATGAAAGCTTGGAGGCAGAAGTCTCCAAGAGAGAATCTGCCAAGAACTAATAGAGTATCTAATTGCCAGACCAGATTGAGGGAGACTTTTAGGTAGCTCATAGGTGTGGGAAGAATTAGTCACAGGTAGATAAAAAACTAACCAATTTCTTAGAGTCAAAACTCAACTACTAGAAAAGTTAAACACTGCACAAGAAATGGAATGTAATCACAGCACACAAGTAGTATCTATGAACAGTATTTACATAAGCATAGTAATGTAAACATTGGATACTGATTAAATAAAAAATTATTATTTAACTGATTGAAGGGTGGAAGAAGAGAGGTAATGCAGACCCTGATGTTTGAGTACTAAAAGTTTATCCTCCATAGTGGTGAATAAAAGATACTAGATAAATTACATGGGGAACTGTTAAGTATATTATTTAACAATACGGAGGCTAACATCAGAAGAAACTCAGGAGCTGTGTCTGCCAAGCACAGGCTAACATCTAACTTGTGAATAACAAGAGGTAAAAAGAGGTGTCGATATGTGGGTCTCCAAACCTGGCCATTTGGGAGGAAGCCACAGGAGACAAGACCTAGACACTGTAGGTTTCCTGTTCTTTTAGCAGCTTCCTCCTTGGCTAGTTTTACAGAATATTCACTGCAATTGCTTTTCTTTCTAACAGACGTAAATTCACTGTACATCTAGAAAGTTAAGGAGAAAATCTCAGCAGAAACCAGAGTGGTGTGTGCCTCCCCTCACTTCTTCATCCTCTATCCCACTTTCCATGGAAGAAGATACATAAGCACTTTTGGGCCCTGACTAACAGAGCTCTGTCACCATCAGCACAGGTTTCCATGTCACCACGGTGGGTGCTGAGGTATATTATCAATATATTACAATGTTTTCTCTTGATGGGGCTCACAGCTGAGACCGTCTTGAAGTACAGCAGTGCTACCTTACCTAAGTTATCCCCCACACCCCGGGAGAACCAACATCCGGTGACTTGGGATTCAAAGTCCCAGCCACCTTTCCCCAATTTGGGGGATCTCTGAAGGGCCAGGTCAGCCTAGCGTCAGAGCAGCCCCGGGATCAGCTAAGGTCTCTATTTAGACTGCATTCAGATGAACTCTCTCCAGTCATGCTCTCATGCACATGTGTTGTTCCTGAAATCACCATGCAGTAAACCACCAAAACGTGGATCTCTTTCTCAATGTCTGTTTCCAGGAAACCCAGCCTAAGGTGGCACCTTCGGGGTCACCTTTGTTCCACCTTCCAAAAAGGGGGAAGGTCATGAAGAGACACAGGGGGAAGTCCGGGATGCTGAATCTTAGAGGTGACACATATCACTTCCATTGCTTAGAACCCAATCACATGGCCAGATTTAGCATCTATGGAAGTGGAAAAATGTAGTCCAGTAGTGTCTTCTGGAAATTAGGGAGCATTTAACTGTCTCTGCCATTGGTACTACACACACACACACACACACACACACACACACACGGGGAAAACACATTTGCAGCATCTGAAGAATTAAAATTTGAGGCAACTGAGGCCCATGTCTACATGGAAAAAGAGACACGTGTTGTCAGCACCAAGACCCCTAGACTCTCTTCTCTTGTTAAGAACCTCTTCTAATATGGACTTTTGTATTCATTCTGTGCAATTAAATCACTGATGCTTCCTCTGCCTTCAGAAATTTGTTTTCAGAAAGAGCTCACTGAACTCAGAAGACTGTAGAAAAAGATTATTAGAGAGTTGCCTCTCAGATATAAATTCTAATGTTTCAAAGAGCCAAAGGGAATTGCGTGCCCTGGCTCTTTCTACCTCCAGCTGAGCCCAGCTGGATGAGAGAATTTGTTTTGTTTTGTTTTATAACTAAAACATTTTCCAAAACATAAGAGAGCTGGAAACCTTTCATGGAGTTCCTCCAAACCATGGGGAATGGTCTAAATCCAGAGGAAAATACAGGTGGATCTAGGTACCCCATGCACCCCCTTCCTTGTCCAAAGACAGTCCATAACCTGTCAGTCAAGAAGATTCAGTAGCAATGAATAACAAGTGTTCATTGTCCACATGCTAGTGCTAAGGGCAGACATAACTGGCCAGCCTCTGGGGAGTGGCTATAGCCACAGATAAAGATGCCACTTCCCCCTTTAAGGCCCCAATACATGTAGGTGAAAAAGTGGCTTCAGGAGACAAGAGCCTGGTCCTCTCTCATCACTCCCCTGGGATACAAGGTTAACATCGCTCTGGGTGGCAATACCAGTGAGGGTGTTTCTTTTCTTCTGTTTCCCTTTGCTCCTTCCCCCATGCCCTCATTCACCTGCCCTTGTCCCACAGTGGCTAAAGGCAGAGGAGTTCCTATATTGACTTTTCCCTCCCTCTTGCTCTCTCCCATTGCTCTCATCTTCCTTCTGCCCAGCTCTCCCTGCTATTCATCACCCCACTATGGGCCTCCTGACTGGGAACACACTGGCCCTTCCTTGGTCACCTTAATAGGAATGATGAAAACTCATCTTCTTTAAAAGCTTGACACTATGGGTAGTTTTTCCCTCTTTCTCCTAGTTTCCCCTGGAATTTTTTCTCTGTGGCCTTACATTTCTTCTCCTCTCTTTTCCCTAGCTCTGTGATTTGCCTTCTCCTTTTGTCACATAGATCCTTTGCTGTGTGTCCATTCCCGTGATTCCTTCCTATCACCCACACTCAAAGAAGGGAGGTGGAATAAATCCTCCTCTGGAAGTAAAAAGACTCAAAAGAAGACAAAGCCTAGACACACACATACCACATGACAAAACTAAAACACTTGGACAATTACCACTTTTTTGGCACAACTATTAAACCTTGGCTATCTGTACATTTTAGGCATTTCAAAGATTATCCAAGACTTTGGAAGAGAAGTACACAACTTAGCCTTGAAATGGAACACCCAACTTATGTGTTATTTTCCACTTAACTCAGCAACCATTTGAAATGGGCTATACCTCCAGCCTGGCATGTCCTGAGAGAAGGATGAGTTCACACACCCTACAGCATGCTCTGTTTTCCCAACTAATCAGACGCTTCCTGACCTACACACACACCTCAGTCACACTGGAATAAAAAGGAAATATTCTTATGTTTTGTTTGGGTTATGTTGGGAATTTAAAAAATCTACCTTACCACAGAAGAGTGGTACCACACCTCCAAGCTGGTGTGGGGAGAAGGGAACCTACCAAATCCAACTTGTAGCCAAACCTCAAGTGATGAAAAGAGAGGACATCTGATATTTTTAAGATGCATTTCTATCCATCTTTCCCTTGATCCTACAATAGCACTGTCCTGTGGATACAGAAAGCTGAGCTGCCTCCGATTCCCCACTGAGGCCATACATTGAGAGTTATCCAAAAGCAGAGTTGCCTGCTTCTTCAGGGACCATGGCCCACTCAAGACAATAACCATCCACCAGCTCTGGAAGAGCAGCCAGTCATGGGACAAGTCGTGCTTTTACCTGGCAGGTGAAGTCCCAATAAGTCTGAAAAACCATGCTGGCCACCCCAGAGTCAACAAGTAGGCTGAGGTTCTGCTGTGCCACCTGTCCCTTCAACATTATTCTCTTGTGTTCCTTTGCTCCTAATTAATCCCAAAGTGATATGATGAACTTATTGACTAGGAGATTTTTGTATGCAAATAATAGAAAACTCATATTGGCCTACTGAAGTGAATTTGTGATTCATGTGTATGAAGAAATCTAGAGTTAACTTGGTACTACACTTGACTCTGCTCTTGTTAGCTGCTGTGTGACCTTGGGGAAGGCACTTCACCACTCTGAGCCTTGGTTTCCTCTTATGTAAAATGGAGATTATTTTTACTTAATGCTGAGAATTTGGGTATATGTTTTGCTAGACTTGGGTAGAGGTCAGTTTTTTTCCAGAAAGGCAACCTCATTGTAACAGATGTTTCTTTCTTTCTCTATGTCTTCTGTTTTCTTGGATTTAAGTTCATTTTTTTTCCAGAGAGAAGAAAGGAATCTAGAGTTAATTTGGGCACTTTGATCAAGAATTAGCTCCTCTTCTCTGTGCCCATCTGACTCCTCTGGGTCAACCGTATTCCTGAGGTCCCTTTGCTTATGGGAACCAATTAGATGTGGTAATCCCAAACCTCACCTTTTCCTACAACACAGCCCATGCAAAAACACAGAAAGTAGGTCCAGGAATTTGTAGTGACAAATTGGGAAATTCACTCTGATTGGACTCTTAGGTCATATGTTCATGCATGAACCAGAGTAGCCACTGAGATAGGTTATGATGATCAACTTTGCCTAGGCTGCAAGCTACCCCCAGACCATAGAAGGAAATGAGATTTCCAATGGAAATCTGGACCCCTTGGGAAAAGAAAAAGAGAAACATGCTAGAGAAGCTACCCACAGCAGTCTGGCATCCATGATAGTTCTAGGTTTCTCTGAGAATGTTATTTCAACTGTCAAATATAAATAATAATAATAATAATAATAATAATAATAATAACTCTAAACATATTACATGGGATTCATGTGAGCTCAAATGAGATAATGAGCAAATACTCTTCTTAAAGTCTAAAGCTCTGTATCAATGGCTCTTTATCTTTTACAATTTATAGACTCAAGATTCTGATAAATCTATAAAACTTTTATTCAAGCAAAAAAGAAAGAACAAATACACAAAATTTTTAATGTAATTTCAGAAGCCCACTTAAGGGTGGTGCCTGTGGCCCCTGAATTAAGAACTGTTTGTACCATGCCCATTCTTTCCCATGGAGTTAATATTTTCTAGGCACCAGACGTTATCAATGCAATCTCATATAATCCTGATGACAACTCTGTGGGGGGTGGTATTGCCATGTCCATTGTATAAATAAACCCAAGCTCAGAGAGCTTAACTGACTTGACCATGGTCACATACCTAATGAGTTCTGGAACCAAGACTAGAACCAGGTCTCCTGATTGAAGTCTAACGCATTTTCATGTCACTCACCTGGAATGCCTTCCCTCTCTTCTTTCTCCATACAAATCCTACCTGTCCACTGAGGCACAGCTCAGAGCTCTCCTGAGAAGCCCTAATCATGTATCATCTTTCTTAAACTATCTTCAAGTGGTTGTTTCCTGCTTCACCAAAAATTTGAAAGGCCCCTAAAGGAAAAGTCTTGGCTCACCCCACCTCCTTCCCAGGCCCTTCCTCATAAGATAGATCTGTTGGATCAGTCTCAAGTGCTGGGTGAGCTTCTCCCTCCCCAGGAGAGGCCACCCAAAGATTCCTCTTCCTTTGGCATCACATTGTCAGCTGTGGCACAAAATCCACAGTTCCTAGACATAGGTGGGAAGCACAGCACCCACACCATTAAACACCCAAAGCTGGAGCACAGAGGCTGCAATGTTAGGAACTCACATTGTCATTCAGTGCAGACTTTTCTCCTTTTCACCTGTGGTCTTGCAGGGACTTGAGCTGCATGCTCAGACTCACTGTGCATATCTATTGTCACAGTAGTCATGCTTATCCCACACAACACCTTGAAGGGAACCAGAGATGACTTTCATCATCAATCTTGAGTGCGTTCAGTAAACCTCTACTTGTGTCAACAACAATTACTGAGCACCTGCCCTGAGCCAGGCTCAGGCATGTTCTCACTGCACTCTCACAACAACATAGAGAGAGAAGATGATTTTTCCATCTGATGGTTAGGACTTGGAGAGCAGCACCTAGTCACACATTGGTGTGTCAGGTCCCAGAGCCTGTGCTGACCATCACACCCCCTTGCTCTGGTGCCCATGAACATCTAAGCACTCTCTCTAACGCATGGCTTTTACCACTGTGAGTCTCCATTAGCATCATTCCTGATGGCTCTAGGCAGGGACCGGGGACCATGTGTGTAACATAGAGGTGTTTCCCTAGCCAGCCCAGGATGGACTATACTAGAGCCTAACAAATAGTCTTGCTACTGGTGATGCTGATTATAACAGAGATGCTGCCTCCATCTCTGACCACCAATTACAAATACTGTATATATTCCCATAGCACAATCCAGCTCTTGTGGCAGGATTTCTGGTCTTGTCCTTCTATCAACCACTCATAGACAGCTTGGCAGTGTTGCTTAACTGCCTTGCAACTTCCTTGCAAGTACTTTTTCACAAATTCCTTGAGGACAAGAACAGTGCCATTCCCACTTTGAATGCCACAGCGTCTATCCTTGGCCAACCAGAACATTTACAAGTTGCTATTGTGAGGATCAAAGAAGAAAGCAACTGCAAAATAGCGACCCAAAACATAGTCCTGGGCAGATGCCTTCTCTGCATGGGTCCTCTGGCCTGCCTCCCCTCCACATATGAGGTGGAAGATGTTCACCAGGTGGGCAAACTCAGGTCTGCCATTTTCCTCAATGCCTTCCCTGGTGCATGTGGGAAACTGTAACAGTTCTTCCCAATGAATGAGGAATCCTGGTGCCCTACAGCCCTTTCTAATCTTTCCCAAAGGCCTATGACTGATGAGCTCTGGGGAAGGCTGGAAGTGGGACTGCCCAACAGGCCTGGCTCCCCATAGCCAAGGGGTACAAAGCAAGCCTGCATTTGCTAATAAGAACAGAATCTCTTCCCAATGGGAACCAAGCTGGTAGAGTTCAAAACTCCAGAGCATGTTGTACAAAGTGCCGTTTTCCCTAGAAATTGAATTAGCATCTCATTTTTTCCTTACTATTCGAAAGTCTTTACATCCCTGCCCTCAACTCTCCTTCCCCACCCAAACCACATAGACACACTTTCTAATGAACAGCTGCCTTCTGGGTGCTATCCCCCAAACTGGTTTTCTTTAAGTTCATTAATATAGCAATCAAAAAGGACACAAAGCCAACTTGAATGGGCTCTTACAAGCCAAAGATGGAGAAGTTAGAGCACCATAAGGGATAAATTCTGTAATGGATTAAAATCTATTAAATACTAAAAAAAAAAAAAAATCCATGAGTTTAAAAATATCTGTAACTGAATGTAAGGTATACAGAAACTCTGTATTATCTTTACAACTATTTTGTAAATCTAAAACAATTCTAAAAGAAAACATTTGTTTTAACAAAGGAAAAGTCAGACACAAAAAGACACATATTGTATGCTTCTACTTACATGAAATGTTCAGAATAGACAAATCGCACTGAAAGAAAGCTCATTAGTGGTTTCCTGAGCCTAGCAGGAGAGAGGAAATAGGGAGTGACTGCTTAGTAAGGATGGGGTTTCTATTTAGGATGAAGAAACTCTGGAACTATTTTCACAACATTGTGTATGTACTAAATGTCACTGGATTGTACTTTAAAATGATAAATTTTATGTTATGCAAATTTCCACAATAAAAAAGAAGTTTGAATGCATATATATATGTATATATATACATATATGTGTGTGTGTATGTGTGTGTATGTGTATATATATATATGTGTGTGTGTGTAGATATATATATATATATATGTATCTCAGAATATAAAAATATGTATGTGAATAACAGTTATTTAGTTCTGAGATGGTAGATATTCCTAGGAAGGAATACTGAAAATCAGGATGGAGCCATTGTACCTAAGGTATATGTATTCACTCATTCATTCATTCACTCACTCATTCATATGTGCAAAAAAAGTTTACTGAATGTCTGCAATGAGCCATTCACTATTCTAATGGATGGGATACATCTGAGAAAAGGAAAGGGGACTAGCCTTGTGTTGTGTCTATAAAATTATTATGTTTGTCCCAGAACAAATATGGCTACATATTATCAAATGTGTATCTTCATGGCTAGCACGTGTGTGTTTAATGCTTCTATTGAAGTCACTGTAATGAGTGATCTTACAAGTTTGCCTCATTCAATCATTATCAACCTTACGAACTAGATCTTAATCTCACTCCACAGAGGAGTCACAGATGAGGCCTTCGGAGGGGCTGAAATTTGCTGAAAGTCACACAGCTAACAAGTGGTGGAGCTTGACTTTGAACCGAGAGTCTAAGGTATGACTTCCATATGATATTGTGGGAAGGACAGTGTTGGTAGCAGGCCCTAATTTGACCCCCAGACAAGAGTAAGAGAGGCACCATTTACTTTATCTAGACTTCCCCGTACAAACTTCTAATAGAATTTCCATGTAAAGATATAAGGAAGTCCTTATATAAGAATGTTTCTAGCAAGACATATTTGGTCGATCTAGGTTGTTCTTTATAAATAAACCTGGAATTACAGATTTATGGGATGCAGCTGGCTGAACAATGAGTTGTAGTCATATAGGCTCTCAACCTAAGAGGGTAATGAAGAATAAACACTAAGGAGTCCAAAATCTAAGTAGCTTTCTTTGCACTAACTTGTACTGCACACATCATTAGATCTCATCTGTTACTTGGAAACATGTTCTGGTTCAGAAAAAGGGACTTTTTTTTTTTTTTAAAGCTGTATTTGATGGCTCAGATCCCTGGAAGAGACTAATGTTGTAATGTTATGTCTCTGTACCTACTGTTTCCTTGTATCCTCTCTGAATAATTAAAAAATTTGGGTGTTGGTTAAGATTTTTTAAATCTGAGTTTATGATATTTACTCCCAAAAAAGCAAACAAACAAAAAACTTCACATTGGTCCTTGTAGAAGTTTGCTAGGGTATCAATTCATTTTTCTAAATATGTATAAAGGGCAAAAATCAAACATTTTTTTACCCTTCCTGCACAAACTGTATTTTATAGTTACTAATATTTCATAAGGTCAATCTCTCTTTATTAAAGAACTACAGCTAGTAAACGCAAAATGATAGAAAGGATTTTAAAAGCACCATTTCGCAACTCCTAATAAAATAATGGATCTGAGTAATGACAGTGGATGAGTGCTGAAATCATTAGGTAGAGAACTGACAAGGAACATTATAAAAGATGTATCAGGCTGAGAACATGATCCACCCACCAGAAAAGGTAGAACAATAGAACACCTTGTGACACCTGATGTGGTGCAACACGAAGTCCCTAGCACCCCAAAACCACCTTGCAAAGAGAGCAAACCTGAGCCAAATCAGGCATCTAGATCTGACTGCCAGTTTACAAGAAATTTGGAAGATGGAATAACATCCCAGAGAACACCAGGATGCAGCAATAGAGCCATAACCTACAGGACAAATGATCAGATTTCTTAGATTAAAAAAGCAGGGGCTGGGTCATGTAAAAGGATCAGGGAATTTAAAAGAGACATAAAATATAAAGCAACCAGGGGCACCTGTGTGGCTTAGTTGTTAAGAAGCTGTCTTTGGCTCAGGTCATGATCCCAGGATCCTGGCTTTGAGCCCTGCATCTGGCTCCCTGCTCAGCAGGAAGCCTGCTATTCCCTCTCCAACTCCCTCAGCTTGCGTTTCCTCTCTCACTGCGTCTCTCTCTGTCAAATAAATAAAATCTTTTAGCAACCAAATGCAACAGGTAGACCTTGTTTAGATTCTAATTCAAACGAGTCAGAAATAAAACATTTTGAGTCAATTAGGGGAATTGTGAACAAACTCTGATATTAAAGAATAAATACTTATTTTGATAGGTTCCTTTTGGTATTATGGCTATGCTTAAAATATAAGCTTAGAAATACATATGGAAGCAGTCATTGTTGAAATAATAGGACATATAGAATTTGCATCAAAATATTCAAGGAGAGAATGGATGAAATGAAGTTTGTCACATGCCATGAGAACATGAGGATTACTATTCTCTCTATTCTTGGTATGTTGAAATTTTCCACAATGAAAGATTAAGTCACTGTTAAATGAACAAATAGGAAGCAAAGGAATGCTTTTCTTTTTTTTTTTAATATTGCTATCATTTTTATTTTATAATTTTTTAATTTTTTTATTAACATACAATGTATTATTAGCCCCAGGGGTACAGGTCTGTGAATCACCAGGTTTGCACACTTCACAGCACTCACTATAGCACATAACTTCCCCAATGTCCATAACCTGACCACCCTCTCCCTACCCTCCCCGCCACAACCCTCAGTTTGTTTTGTGAGATTAAGAGTCTCTTATGGTTTGTCTCCCTTCCAATCCCATCTTGTTTCATTTATTCTTTTCCTACCCCCCAAACCCCCCACATTACCTCTCAGTTTCCTTGTATCAGGGACATCATACAATAATTATCTTTCTCAGATTGACTTATTTTGCTAAGCATAATACCCTCTAGTTCCATCCATGTCATCACAAATGGCAAGATTTCATTTCTTTTGATGGCTGCATAGTAGAACACTATGCAGTATTCCATTTTATATATATACCACATCTTCCTTATCCATTCATCTGTTGATGGACATCTAGATTCTTTCCATAGTTTGGCTATTGTGGACATTGCTGCTATAAACATTCAGGTGCACGTGCCCCTTTGGATCACTACGTTTGTATCTTTAGGGTAAATGCCCAATAGTGCAATTGCTGGGTCATAGGGTAGCTCTATTTTCAACTTTTTGAGGAACCTCCATGCCATTTTCCAGAGTGGTTGCACCAGCTTACATTCCCACCAACACTGTAGGAGGGTTCCCCTTTCTCCGAATCCTCACCAGCATCTGTCATTTCCTGACTTGCTAATTTTAACCATTCTGCCTGGTGTGAGGTGATATCTCATTGTGGTTTTGATTTGTATTTCCCTGATGCCGGATGATGTGAAACATTTTTTCATGTGTCTGTTGGCCATCTGGCTGTCTTCTTTGCAGAAATGTCTGTTCAAGTCCTCTGCCCATTTCTTTTTTTTTTTTAATTAGAATTTTTTTTATTGTTTTTTATTTTCAGCGTAACAGTATTCATTGTTTTTGCACCACACCCAGTGCGTAATACGTGCCCTCCCTAATACCCACCCTCTGCCCATTTCTTGATTGGATTATTTGTCCTTTGGGTGTTGAGTTTGATAAGCTCTTTATAGATTTTGGATACCAGTCCTTTATCAGATATGTCGTTTGCAAATATCTTCTCCCATTCTGTCAGTTGTCTTTTGGTTTTGTTAACTGTTTCCTTTGCTGTGCAAAAGATTTTGATCTTGATGAAATCCCAATAGTTCATTTTTGCCCTTGCTTCTGTTGCCTTTGGCGATGTTCCTAGGAAGACGTTGCTGTGGCTGAGGTCGAAGAGGTTGCTGCCTGTGTTCTCCTCAAGGATTTTGATGGATTCCTTTCTCACATTGAGGTCCTTCATCCATTTTGAGTCTATTTTCATGTGTGGTGTAAGGAAATGATCCACTTTCATTTTTCTGCATGTGGCTGTCCGATTTTCCCAACACCATTTGTTGAAGAGGCTGTCTTTTTTCCATTGGACATCCCTTCCTCCTTTGTCAGAGATTAGTTGACCATAGAGTTGAGGGTCTATTTCTGGGCTCTCTATTCTGTTCCATTGATCTATGTGTCTGTTTTTGTGCCAGTACCATACTGTCTTGATGATAACAGCTTTGTAATAGAGCTTGAAGTCTGGAATTGTGATGCCACCAACTTCGGCTTTCTTTTTCAATATTCCTCTGGCTATTCAAGGTCTTTTCTGGTTCCATATGAATTTTAGGATTATTTGTTCCATTTCTTTGAAAAAAAAATGGATCGATTTTGATAGGGATTGCATTAAACGTGTAGATTGTTTTGGGTAGCATAGACATTTTCACAATATTTGTTCTTCCAATCCAGGAGCATGAAACATTTTTTTTCCATTTCTTTGTGTCTTCCTCAACTTCTTTCATGAGTACTTTATAGTTTTCTGAGTATACATTCTTTGCCTCTTTGTTAGATTTATTCCTAGGCATCTTATGGTTTGGGGTGCAATTGTAAATGGGATTGACACCTTAATTTCTCCTTCTTCTCTCCTGTTATTGGTGTAAAGAAATGCAACTGATTTCTGTGCATTGATTTTATATCCTGACACTACTGAATTCCTGTTCAAGTTCTAGCAGTTTTGGAGTGGAGCCTTTTGGGTTTTCTACATACAGTATCATATCATCTGCAAAGAGTGATAGTTTGACTTCTTCTTTGCCGATTTGGATGCCTTTAATTTCTTTTTGCTGTGTGATTGCTGAGCCTAGGACTTCTAGTACTATGTTGAATTGCAGTGGTGATTATGGGCATCCCTGCCACGTTCCTGACCTTAGTGGAAAAGATCTCAGTTTTTCTCCATTAAGAATGATATTTGCTGTGGGTTTTTCATAAATGACTTTGATGATATTGAGGTATGTGTCCTCTATCTCTACACTTTGAGGAGTTTTGATCAGGAAATGATGTTGTACTTTGTCAACTGCTTTTTCACCATCTATTGAGAGTATCATATGGTTCTTGTTCTTTCTTTAATTAAAGTATTGTATCACACTGATCGATTTGTGGATGTTGAACCAACCTTGCAACCCTAGAATAAATCCCACATGAATAATCCTTTTAATGTACTGTTGGATCCTATGGCTGGTATTTTGGTGAAAATTTTTGCATCCATGTTCACCAAGGATATTGGTCTGTAATTCTCTTTTTTGATGAGATCTTTGTCTGGTTTTTAGATCAAGATAATGCTGGCTTCATAAAATGAGTTTGGAAGATTTCCTTCCATTTCTATTTTTTGGAACAGTTTCAGGAGAATAGGAATTAATTCTTCTTTAAATGTTTGATAGAAGGGCACGTGGGTGGCTCTGTGGGTTAGGCCTCTGCCTTCGGCTCAGGTCATGAACTCAGGGTCCTGGGATTGAGCCCCGCATAGGGCTCGCTGCTCAGCAGGGAGCCTGCTTCCCCTTCTCTCTGCCTGCCTCTCTGCCTACTTGATATGTCTATCAAATAAATAAATAAAATATTTAAAAAAATAAAATGAATGTTTGTTGGAATTCCCCTGGGAAGCCATCTGGCCCTGGGCTCTTGTTTGTTGGGAGATTTTTGATGACTGTTTTAATCTCCTTACTGGTTATGGGTTTGCTCAGGTTTTCTGTTTCTTCCCAGTTCAGTTTTGGTAGTTTATACATCTCTAGGAATGCATCCATTTCTTCCAGATTGTCAAATTTGCTGGCATATAGTTGCTCATAATATGTTCTTATAATTGTTTGTATTTCTTTGGTGTTGGTTGTGATCTCTCCTCTTTCATTCATAAATTTATTAATTTGGGTCCTTTCTCTTTTCTTTTTGATAAGTCTGGCCAGGGGGTTATCAATCTTACACATTCGTTCAAAGAACAAGCTCCTAGTTTCATTGATTTGTTCTATTCTTTCTTCTTTTTTTTTTTTTTTTTTTTTTTTTTTTTTTTTGGTTTCTATTTCATTGATTTCTGCTCTGATCATTATTATTTCTTTTCTCCTGTTGGGTTTAGTCTTCCTTTGTTGTTCTTTTTCCAGCTCTTTTAGGTGTAGGGTTAGGTTGTGTATTTGAGAACTTTCTTGTTTCTTGAGAAAAACTTGTATTGCCATATATTTTCCTCTCAGGACTGCCTTTGTTGTGTCCCACAGGTTTTGAACCATGTGTTTTCATTATTATTTGTTTCCATAAATTTTTTCAATTCTTCTTTAATTTCCTGGTTGACCCATTCATTCTTTAGAAGGTTGCTGTTTAGCCTCCATGTATTTGGGTTCTTTCCAAATTTCCTCTTGTGATTGAGTTCTAGCTTCAGAGCATTGTGGTCTGAAAGATATGCAGGGAATGATCCCAATCTTTTGATACCAGTTGAGACCTGATTTATGACCCAGGATGTGATCTATTCTGCAGAATGTTCTATGTGCACTGGAGAAGAATGTTTATTCTGTTGCTTTGGGATGGAATGTTCTGAATCTGTGATGTCCATCTGGTCCAGTGTGTCATTTAAGGCCTTTATTTCCTTGTTGATCTTTTGCTTGGATGATCTGTCCATTTCAGTGAGGGGAGTGTTAAAGTCCCCTACTATTATTGTATTATTGTTGATATGTTTCTTTGATTTTGTTATTAATTGGTTTATATAGTTGGCTGCTCCCATGTTAGGGTTATCGATATTTAAAATTGTTAGATCTCCTTGTCGGACAGACCCTTTGAGTATGATGTAGTGTCCTTCCTCATCTTTTATTATAGTCTTTGGCTTAAAATCTAATTGATCTGATATAAGGATTGCCACCCCAGCTTTCTTCTGATGTCCATTAGCATGGTAAATTGTTTTCCACCCCTTCACTTTAAATCTGGAGGTGTCTTTGGGTCTAAAATGAGTTTCTTATAGACAACATATTGATGGGTTTTGTTTTATATCCATTCTGATACCCTGTGTCTTTTGATTGGGGCATTTAGCCCATTTACATTCAGGGTAACTATTGAGAGATATATGAATTTAGTGCCATTGTATTGCCCGTAAGGCGACTATTACTGTATATTGCCTCTGTTCTTTCTGATCTACTACTTTTAGGCTCACTCTTTGCTTAAGAGGACCCCTTTCAATATTTCCTATAGAGCTGGTTTGGTATTTGCAAATTCTTTCAGTTTTTGTTTGTCCTGGAAGCTTTTTATCTCTCCTTCTATTTTCAATGATTGCCTAGCTGGATATAGTATTCTTGGCTGCATGTTTTTCTCTTTTAGTGCTCTGAATATATCATGCCAGTTCTTTCTGGCCTGCCAGGTCTCTGTGGATAAGTCTGCTGCCAATCTAATATTTTTACCATTGTATGTTACAGACTTCTTGTCCCGGGCTGCTTTCAGGATTTTCTCTTTGTCGCTAAGACTTGTAAATTTTACTATTAGGTGAGGGGGTGTGGACCTATGCTTGTTGATTTTGACAGGGGTTCTCTGCACCTCCTGGATTTTGATGCTTGTTCCCTTTGCCATATTAGGGAAATTCTCTACAGTAATTCTCTCCAATATACCTTCTGCTCCCCTCTCTCTTTCTTCTTCTTCTGGAATCCCAATTATTCTAATGTTGTTTTGTCTTATGGTGTCACTTATCTCTCGAATTCTCCCCTAGTGGTCCAGTATTTGTTTGTCTCTCTTTTGCTCAGCTTCTTTATTCTCTGTCATTTGGTCTTCTATATCACTAATTCTTTCTTCTGCCTCATTTATCCTAGCAGTAAGAGCCTCCATTATGATTGCACCTCATTAATAACTTTTTTTATTTCAACTTCGTTAGATTTTAGTTCTTTTATTTCTCCAGAAAGGGCTTTTATCTCTCCAGAGAGGGTTTCTCTAATATCTTCCATGCCTTTTTTGAGCCCAGCTAGCATCTTGAGAATCATCATTCTGAACTCTAGATCTGACATATTATCAATGTCTGTATTGATTAGGTCCCTAGCCTTTGGTACTGCCTCTTCTTCTTTTTTTTTTTTTTTTTCTTGTGGTAAGTTTTTCTGCCTTGTCATTTTGTGCAGATAAGAATATTTGAAGGAGAGAATAAAATACTAAAAGGGTGGCAAAGACACCAGGAAAATGTGCTTTAACCAAATCAGAAGAGACCCCAATTCATGGGGGGGAAGAAAGTGGGTAAAAAGAAGTTCAGAAAAAAAAAAAAAAACTTTTAAAGAAGAACAAAAAATAAAGAAAAAAATATAAAAAAGAAAATATATATATTAGACCGGTGAATAGAACAGTCACCCACTTAATTTTGGGAGTATTTTGGTCTCTTAGAAGAAACTCCACAAAGTTTAAGGAATGAAAAACCTATATATACATATATATATATATATATATACATACACACACACACATACAAAATAAGGGTAAACACGATGAAGGAATGGAATATGACTATAAGTAAGAATATTTTTTAAAAAAACTTTTCTAAAAAAGGAGTTGATAAAATAAGTTAGTTGGGAGAATACAGAAAAAGAAAGTGGAGAGAATTTGCTCAGGCTGGAGACTAGAACAAAGCCCTGAGCTACATTTAGGGTATATTTTAATCTATTAGAAGAAAAAAACCTATGTGTATACAAAAAATAAGGTTAGATACAATGCAAGATAAACTATGACTATAATAATGAAGGTTCAAAAAGATTTTTTTTATGAAATGTATTGTTAAGATAAACTAGTTAAAGAACATTAAAAGAGGAAAGAGTACTCTTCACAGATGACATGATACTTTATATGGAAAACCCAAAAGACTCCATCCCCAAACTACTAGAACTCATACAGAAATTCAGTAATTTGGCAGGATTCAAAGTCAATGTACAGAAATCAGTTGCTTTCTTATACACTAACAATGAAAATACAGAAAGTGAAATTAGAGAATTGATTCCATTTACTATAGCACCAAGAACCATAAGATACCTGGGAATAAACCTAACCTAAGAGGTAAAGGTTCTATACTCAAAGAACTACAGAACACTCATGAAATAAATTGAAGAAGACACAAAAAGATGGAAGACCAGTCCATGCTCTTGGATCGGAAGAATAAACACTGTTAAAATGTCTATACTGCCTAGAGCAATCTATACTTTTAATGCCATTCCAACCAAAATTCCACTGGTATTTTTCAAAGAGCTGAAGCAAATAATTCTAAAATATGTATGGAATCAGAAGAGACCCTGAATTGCTAAGGAAATGTTGAAAAAGAAAAACAAAACTGGGGGCATCACATTACCTGATTTCAAGCTTTACTACAAAGCTGTGATCACCAAGACAGCATGGTACTGGCATAAAAACAGACACATAGACCAGTGGAACAGAGTAGAGAGCCCAGATATGGACCCTCAACTCTATGGTCAAATAATCTTCGACAAAGCAGGAAAAAATATCCAATGGAAAAAAGACAGTCTCTTCAATAAATGGTGCTGGGGAAATTGGACAGCTATATGTAGAAGAAAGAAACTCGACCATTCTCTTACACCGTACACAAAGATAAACTCGAAATGGATAAAAGATCTCAACATGAGACAGGAATCCATCAGAATCCTAGAGGAGAACATAGGCAGTAACCTCTTCGATATCAGCCACAGCAACTTCTTTCAAGATATGTCCCCAAAGGCAAAGGAAACAAAAGTGAAAATGAACTTTTGGGACTTCATCAAGATCAAAAGCTTCTGCACAGCAAAGGAAACAGTCAACAAAACAAAGAAGCAACCCACGGAATGGGAGAAGATATTTGCAAATGACGGTACAGACAAAAGGTTGATATCCAGGATCTATAAAGAACTTCTCAAACTCAACACACACAAAACAGATAATCATATCAAAAAATGGGCAGAAGACATGAAGAGACACTTCTCCAATGAAGACATACAAATGGCTATCAGACACATGAAAAAGTGTTCATCATCACTAGCCATCAAGGAGATTCAAATTAAAACCACATTGAGATACCACCTTACACCAGTTAGAATGGCCAAAATTAGCAAGACAGGAAACAACGTGTCTTGGAGAGGATGTGGAGAAAGGGGAACCCTCTTACACTGTTGGTGGGAATGCAAATTGGTGCAGCCACTTTGGAGAACAGTGTGGAGATTCCTCAGGAAATTAAAAATAGAGCTTCCCTATGACCCTGCAATTGCACTACTGGGTATTTACCCCAAAGATACAGATGTAGTGAAAAGAAGGGCCATCTGTACCCCAATGTTTATAGCAGCAATGGCCACAGTTGCCAATCTGTGGAAAGAACCAAGATGCCCTTCAACGGATGAATGGATAAGGAAGTTGTGGTCCATATACACTATGGAGTATTATGCCTCCATCAGAAAGGACGAATACCCAGCTTTTGTAGCAACATGGACAGGACTGGAAGAGATTATGCTGCGTGAAATAAGTCAAGCAGAGAGAGTCAACTATTATATGGTTTCATTTACTTGTGGAGCATAAGGAATAACATGGAGGACATAGGGAGATGGAGAGGAGAAGTGAGTTGGGGGAAATTGGAAGGGGAGATGAACCATGAGAGACTATGGACTCTGAAAAACAACCTGAGGGTTTTGAAGGGGCGGGGGGGTGGGAGGCTTCAGGAGCCAGGTGGTGGGTATTAAGGAGGGCACATATTGCATGGAGCACTGGGTGTGATGCATAAACAATGAATTCTGCTAAGCTGAAAAGAAATTAAAAAAGAAAGAAAGAAAATCAGAAAAATCAGGTGAAATATTCTAAAAGCATTAAAACTAAGCTGAAAAATAATGCAGCTTAAAAAAAAGAGGAAAGAGTAAAAGTTAAAAAAATTTTAGCATAAGAAAAAAATTAAATTAAAAAAAATTGATTAACTTTGCAAGACTAAAGAATCATGGGGAGAAAGCCATGAATTCCATGCTTAGCTTTCTCCTTCTTTGGAATTCCACTGTTCTCCTTGGTAAGTGAACTTGGTCTTGGCTGGATTTCTTGCTGATCTTCTGGGGGAGGGGCCTGTTCTGGTGATTCTCATCTTTTCCTGAGGCGGAATTTCACCACCCTTACCAGGGGCCAGGCTACGCAAACTGCTCAGGTTCACTTTTGGGAGCTTTTGTTCCCTGAATACTTTCTGTACAGTTCTGGAGGATAGGAATAAAAATGTCAGCCTCCCAATCTCTGGCCCAGAGGAACCAAGAGCTCGGGACCCCACTCCTCAGTGTGCCCTCGGAACAAAGCACTCAATCACTCCCATCTCCCTGGCCTCTGGCCACGCTCCAAGCTCACCCAGCCTGTGACCAAGCATCTCTGTCTCTGGCACACAGCCCTTCCTGGAGTCTCCAAACCCAGCAGATCCCTGCACTCTTCCAGGGTGTTCTCCCTGGATCTTGTGGGGTCCCTGCTCCAAGAGCAGTGGCCTGGCTGTACCAAGGACCACAGTTTAAGGTAACCCGAATTTGAGACCTCACTCCTCAGCTCTCCCCACTCTAATACCTAATACCTGCAAGTTCTGTGACACTCAGACACCCCCAATCCTTCTGTGACCCCATGGGATCTGAGACCACACTGTCCCCACGTGGGCTTCACCCCTGCTTAGCCTCTGGAGCAATGTCCCTCAGTGGAGCAGACTTTTAAAAGTTCTGATTTTGTGCTCTATTTCTCTGCTGCTTGCCAGGAGCCAGCCCCTCCCCCAACAGTCTATCGTCCCATCACTTGGATTCACTTCTCCACAGGTCCTACCTTTCAGAAAGTGGTCAATTTTCTGTTTCTAGAATTGCTGCTCTTCTTCTCTTCAATCTCCTGTTGGATTTGTAGGTGTTCAGAATGTATGTATTTGTATGTAGCTGATCTCCTGCTGCCTGATGCCATCTCAGCCTGCTACTCCTCTGTCATCTTGACTTCTGCTCCTAAAGGAATTCTTTTCAATGCAAATTATTTTCCTGTGCCTCTGAGGATACCCCAGTGGCTCTTGCCTCTCCCAGGAGCACACACTCACACAACCTGAGGCTCCTCCTCCCCCCCAATTAACTCCAATGTCTACAATGTCCTGTGGTCAGATGGGCTGCTCAACACTAGGGTGGCTGCTGTCACTTGACAGGACATGATGGTCTTCTCTTAATCTCCTGTGGTGATCACCACCTTGCAGACATTCAGGAGGGCACTGGAGGTGATAAAGTGGACCCAGTGAACAGCACAGGGGGTTGGGTAATGTATCCAAGAATGGGCTACTGTGGAATAGGATAGGAAAGATTAAAAAGTCTGAGGTGGATGGTGTGGAATGGGTAGAACAGGATAGGCTGAACTGCATTGGCTGGAAAACGTGTATGGAATGGGATGATTTGGATGGGATGGGATAAGATAGAATGAAATGATAATTCAGGTTTTACTTATGAAAATAGCAAAAAAGATGGAATGGCAATAAAATAATAGAAATCTCAGAAAACAAATATATAGAGAAGTGAGTAATTCAAACAAGGTTATTAAAAAAGCTGTAATCGGGAGGGCATGTGATGTGATGAGCACTGGGTGTTATATGCAACTAATGAATCATTGAAGACTACATCAAAAACTAATGATGTACTATACATTGACTAACCGAACATAATAAAAAAATCAAGATTATATACAAAAAGAATGCTGTAATCAAGACAGTATGGTACTGGCACAAAAACAAGACACATAGATCAATGGAACAGAAGAGAGAATGCAGAAATGGACCCACAACTCTATGGTGAACTACTCTTTGACAAAGCAGGAAAAAATATTCAATGGGAAAAAGACAGTCCCTTCAACAAATGGTGTTGGGAAAATTGGACAGCCACATACAGAAGAATGAAACTGGACCATTTTCTTACACCATACACAAAGATAAACTCAGAATGTATGAAAGACCTAAATATGAGACAGGAATCCATCAAAATCTCAAAGAACACAGGCAGCAACCTCTTCAACCTTAGCCACAACTTCTTGCTAGGCACATATCCAAAGGCAAGGGAAACAAAAACAGAAATGAACTATTAGGACTTCATCAAAACAAAAAGTTTGTGCACAACAAAGAAAACAGTCAACAAAACTAAAAGGCAACCTACAGAATGGGAGAAGTTATTCACAAATGGCATATCAGACAAAGGGCTGGTATCCAAGATCTATGAGGAATTTATCAAACTCAACACACAAAAAAAACAAATAATTCAGTAAAGAAATGGACAGAAGACATGAACAGACATTTCTCAAAAAAAGACATACAAATGGCCAACAGACACACCACACACAAAAATGCTCCAAATCCCTTGACATCAGGGAAATACCAATAAAAACCACAATGAGGTACCACCTCACACCAGTCAGAATGACTAAAATTAACAAAACAGGAAACAACATATGTTGATGAGGATGCTGAGAAAGGGCAACTCTCCTACAGTGTTGGTGTGAATGCAAGATGGTGCAACCACTCTGGAAAACAGCATGGAGTTTCCTCAAAAAGTTGAAAATAGAGCTACCCTATAACCCAGAAATCGCAGTATTGGGTATTTACCCTAAAGATACAAATGTAGTAATCCAAAGGGGCATGTGCACCTGAATGTGTATAGCAGCAATGTCCACAATAGCCAAACTATGGAAAGAACATAGATGTCCATCAACAGATGAACGGATAAAGAAGATGTGAGATATAGATAGATAGGTTGTAGGTAGATAGATAGATAGATAGATAGATCTAGATAGATCTATATCTATAGATAGATACATAGATAGATAGATAGATAATGGAATATTATTCAGTGATCAGAAAGGACAAAATCTTTCCATTTACATCAATGTGGATGGAACTGGAGAATTCCATTTTGCTCATGCTGAGCAAAATAAGTCAAACAGAGAAAGTCAATTATCATATGATTTCATTCATGCATGGAATATAAGAAACAGGGCAGAGGATCATAGGGGAAGAGAGGGAAAATGAAATATGAAGTCATCAGAGAGGGAGAAAAAACCATGAGAGTCTCTTAACTATAGGAAACAAAATGGGGATTGCTGGAGGGCCTGGGGGGGTGGGGTAACTGGGTTTGGGACATAAAGGAAGGCACATGATGTGATGAGTCCTGGGTGTTTATATGCATCTGATGAATTACTGAACTCTACATCTGAAACAAATGATGTTCTATATGTTGGCTAATTGTGTTTAAATAAATTTTAAAAAGAAGTAGAAATATCAGAGGACTCAAAACACTAAACACTTGTTGTAATGATTTGAAATCAATCAAATCATCCTTAATCATTGAAGTTAAATCCAAAACATCAAGTACAACTTCCTAATAGCCATAATGAGAAAAGTACTTGTCCTTCCTCCCAACCCCCCAGCCCCCCCTGAGATGTAGGTTCACATGGGTTTGATTATCTTATTCCTCAGATCTTAATAAACTTCCATCTCACCAGATACCAGGGGAAGAGTGGCTTCTGCCATGAGGCAAGATGAGGCAGAAGAAGCTAGACCCTGAAAGGAGTATAAATGTCTAATATATTTTTCCATTGTTGTGGTAGATCTAAGATGGCCACAAATCCTCTGATGTTCTCATCAAAAGATGTGGTATTTATTTGCTCCCTTTGAATTGGATGGGTTCTGTGTCTGTTTTCATCAATAGAAGATGATGTCACAAGTGATGTGGTGCCAGTTTACAGGCCTGGGATTCAAGGCTGGCAACTTTGACATCTCCTCTCTTAGAATGTTCACTTTTGGAGCCCTAGGTTGCCATGTAAGAAGTTCTGCTACCTGTTAGGGGGACCACCTGGACAGAGGAGGGCCCAGCCAAGTCCAGTCAACCACCCACCCTCTACCTTACAGCCCCTCCCAGGGCACCAGGCATGTAAGTAAAGCCTCCTTGCAACCTTGAGCTGCCAGCTGAATACCACCAATCAGTGCCATGTGGAGCAGAATAGCTCTGCTGAACACTGTCCAAATTCTTGACCCTCAGATCATGAGCATACCAGATGTGTTATGTTTTGATCTACTAAACTGGGGCAGTGTCTATCGCAGCAATAGATCACTGGAACAAGTGGTGTTCTCAGAGTATGTGATAGAGACCGTAGCTCCCCACTCCTATCCCTGGGTGATAGAGCTGTGTGCCTAGAGCCAGGTTTGTTTCCTATCTGACTCAACTTTGTGACAAGGGGAGGGAGAGTCAGAGGCAGGGACCAGGGAGCTGACATGAGAAGCCACAGATATCAGGCAGGATCTGCCATTTGCCTGTTCACCAGAAGGGAAAACCCCAAAGAAAGGAAAACAGAGGAAAAGGCGCTGAACTTGTAGACTGAGCCCTGCTCAGGGACCTTCTACGAATGCCTGATTCTCTGGGCAGGTGCTGTCCTTCCCTACAGCAATTTGGCTGCTGTTGCTGAGCTCCCACTGCCCAGGGAACACTGCCGGGCCCTGAGATATGGGAGTCCTTACTTCTACTTTACAAGGCTGAAGGAGTTATGGGCCTCCCTCTCTGGAGCAGCACAACAAAGATATGAAACACACAGGCACTGGAATCATAGACACTGATTTGAAAGCCCACTCTCCCAATTACTACACCTCCCGGTTTGCTCATTAGTAAGAAAGAGACAAGAAGACTTATGCTTTAGGTCTGATGTGAGGTTAACATGCCATGGTGTATAAAAAGTGCCATGTACAATATGGGCTCTTGATAAATGTTGCTCCATGTTGCTCCCCTTCCCTAAACTCTCAGACAAAACCTCCTAACACTTCCAGGTTGGGTTATATAGTTCAAAAGGAAACAAAATGTTCTATTTGTTGTGTTAATTTTATCTTTAATCCAGAAAATCCTAAGGAGGTCAGTAAAACTCAGATTGCTTCAAGCAACCCAGATCACCTGGCCCCATGAACTTGGCAGACCTGATGTGTTGACCTCAGACTGCTATGAACTGTGGGAGTGAAGAGCCAGGGTGGTTTCAGACTCAAAGAGAGTTGCTTTGGATGCCTACTCTAACACTTATTAACTCTGAGACTAAGGCAACCCGCTGAACCCTTCTAGGCCTCAGTTTCCCCACTTGTAAAGTGCTGCTACAAAGTCCTCTTTTATTAAGTTATTATGAGCATTAAATGAAATAAAATGCCAGGATGAAGCAGGAGATAATTAAATAGTGAGCATCATCATTATCACTGTCATCATCACATCTTCTGTAAAGAGGACCCGTCAGGCTTGAGAGTTGAGGAAGAGATGTCTGGCAGCTCCATGGGGGCAAAGTAAGTGACAGCTGGCAGCCTCTGTTTGCCTCTTGGCTCCAGAAACACGTACCCTGCAGGGCTGATTTGGCAGGGAGTAACTGAGGGGATGGGATATTTCTGTATTCCCTCAGACACCCTCCTCTGGGACACAGGCTCTTAGGAAAAGACATGTGAGTCCTCTGTGTGTTTCTTCTGAATGAGCTGGGAAGAGGCCACAGTACTGGGACTCAGCAACCAAGGGGTGTCTGATGGAGGGGTGTTAGAATCCATCTATCCCCCAGGCCCTTGTTGCTAATAGCATTTACCCCATGTCATACCCTAGCCACTCTGACTCTCTCCCTAAGGACCAATTCTTCTGGGAGTGGAAAAGGGCCTGATGGAGGTGGTTCTAGAAAACAGCTGGCACATGGAGCCACAAGTGGTGGCAGGAAGAGGGGGACAAAAGAAGGCAAGGCTGCATAGGATTCTTGGCCTCTAAGTCAGAGGCCCCAGCAACTCCCAGTCTAGGTATAATCAGTAGGGAGAGATGTCTTATTTATAACCTGTCTGCATTCTACAAAACAGGGCTACTCCATGGTGGGCCCTAATGAGTGGAAGACAGAAGAAGCCAGGGAGTTGATGGCTCTGCAAGCTGGGTGAGGGGAGGGGAGGAAGGCCAGGTTCTGCAGAAGTCCTTTTGGTTAAAGGTAGACTGGGACAGCCAAAGGGTGCTGAGGAACAGAAACGACCTAGAAGGATGTTTAGGTAATTCACTGAGAATACTCTGATGAAAACTCTCTCCTGCATCCTCTGTCCACCTTCCATGAGGTTTTCTTTTCTCCCAAATGCTACTGTGGCAGTGAATCCTCTGTGGAACTCACAGAGGGCAAGTTTTCTTACCTAGCCATGACAGTTCCATGCAGATGTGGCCTGTAAGGCCCAGGGGCCCATGTCAGAGGAAACCAGGAGAGAGTAAGATCCAGGGAAATCAAAGAAATCCTAGGAAGTTAAACCAAGTCATGGGGTTGAGAGACTAAGGCAATCCAATTTGACCTCAAGGGTGGAGATACCTTAGCTGAAATCTGGGTTGGATATACCATAGCACCATTCTCTGTAGCAGATGTGGGTGGCCTCAGGCATGAACTTACATACTGAGATGGTCTCTTGTAGCATTAAGAGTAACCAAGGTCACACAGACTATGACTGCCAACCCCTGACCAAAGGGATAGAAGCCTCCTGCCAAGGATGATGTCACCTCTCACCTGGAGGAAACTGACATTGGTCAGGCTCCCACAGCCAGGAAGAAAGAGAAGGAGCTCTAGAATTTTGGAAGAAGTGGGTAGGGCACATGCACTCTCCCTCATCCTCATGATATTGTGTGAGGTATTATTATACTCATTATTCATCCTCCCCATCATCCCTAGATGAGGACACACAGGTTCAAAGACACTAAGTAATTCACTGGAGCCAATAATGAACAAGAGGTCTATCTAGCTCCAGGGCTTCTATTCTTTCTACTATATTCTCCTATTTCAGATGCCCAGCTCCCATCACTACTCCATCACCACCACCACCAACAGCAATATCACCACCTCCATTACCATCAACACTATCATGACCACTGCCACCACCATCACAACCATCACCACCACCACAACCAAAAGTAACATCACCACTTCCATTACACCAATACTACCAACACTATTATGACCACTACTAATGACATCATTACTACTACCTATACCATTACCAGCAACACCAAAGCAACACACATACCACCAACACTAGTACTATCCCCACCTTCACCAACACCGATACCAGAAATACTCCTACCCCCTCCACCACCACTACCAACAATAACACAAACACCAGCATTAATACCATATTAGCAACAAACGGACAAGGATTTGCCTCCAAGAGCAATACCACTTTGAAGGAAAGGGTATAGGATGCCTAAGAGAAAATGGAAATGTGAGAGAAGAATGAGTAAGCAGGACAAAAAAGAAAAGCATGATGATAAACCCCAGCCTCAGACTGATACCTCAATGTCAGGAGCATCCAAAGTTAGTTCAAGCCCAGGAAGAGATCAAGCTGAAGAATAAAATTCCCTTTGACTGGAAAGGCACCCCCCATGGCCCTGGAACTATGTGAGAGAAGCCCTGAGCCTACTACCTCCATCTCTATCCACTTCTACAAACATGGCCCTCATTTTGCTCTCTTGGCCCCCTTCCCCATGTGCCCTTATAGGCCTGATGTACCCACACCAGGCCGGGCTCAGCAGAGCTGGTTTGAAACCAAGTTGTTTGGGTCCCAGACCTGTCTCTTATCTCACACAATGACCCCCAGATGGGGACTCTGGAGACCCAGGTCCTAACTACATAGATCTGCCATGAACCACGGGGCCCAGCCTTGATTCAACACTGTGCTGCATGGTGATCACAAGTGAGATGAGTAAAGGACAACCCCGAACTGAGACAGAAAATGTCTGAAAGCAGAGTAGAAAGTGAGTTCCAGGGGAAAGTAAACACCTCTCTTACCAGCTAAAGGCAATTCCTTCAATGAAAGATGGTATTTGACCAAGAAAACACAAGATGGCCTCAGAGAGAAAAGGAATTGCTCTCTTTTTATTCCTTCACTGGCTCCCTCAGTATTCGCTATGTGAGCAACCAAGACCCAATGAGCATCATTTAGCTTCTTCATATGTAAAATGGAAAGAACACCTACCTCTCAGGGCAATGTAGCCACCAATGTCTAAAACTCATGGGACAGCACCAGTGAATGTTGTGGAATAAATGAATGAGTGAATACATGTGTAAATTTGCACTCAGGAAAGTCTGTCCCCCTTCTAAAGTGGCCTGCTACCTTGGGCCTTTAGCCCTGGGAATTTCCAAGGTACTATCACTCATGGCTGTCACAGTCCTGTGACACTCTTGTCTCCCCACAGTCTGACTGAGGAATCAATTGGACAGTCTGGAGGCTGGATTTATGTCTCTAGCCACCCAGAGAATTTTCTTATAGATGGAAGCTTCTGTTCACTTCAGCCAGACACTGCTTTAAATTTATGCTGCCAGACTTCATTAAGACCCAGGTTTGCCAGAACCATTAAAGGTGTGGGGAGAAGAAAGGGTGCTTTGGAAATGGAGTGTGAAATAAGGTAAAGAAAAGTTTAATGGGGCTAGAATCAAGTTGGCAAAGTACCTTATTAATAGTTCTTTTATTCCTTGTCACACTGCTTATTAAAAGCTTCCTGACTCCAATGTCTCCACATTCCTGCCTACAGCCCAGCAGCTCCTGTCCAAAAGCAGGGATGCTGTCAGCAGATTGATGCTAATTCTGGGGTTTTCTATTCTTTGATCTGAGGCCTCTGGTTTACCGGGGAGGTAAGAACAATGAGTTCCTAACCACATCCTCATCACAATGGATTACAGAGGTGCCCCCACTGAGTATGCAGGACCCAAACTTAAAACCACCTCCAAAATGATCCCCCAAAACCACCAACCCTGGGGGTGAGGTTAAGGAATGGTACAATGAGCTGTCAGACAGAAGTATTAGCAGAAGCATGAAGATCCTGATGGAGTATATGGACTAAGGTGTACAAGAAAGAGATGCCTTGCTTTCCCTCCAGGAGAGAGGCATTGGGTGCCTAGTACACAGTACATGTCTTGCCATTGGCTTTCCACGTTCATCCTGGGAGGAGCAAGATCATGACCCTCCATGGCCAGATGTAGTGCTAGGAGGACCACATCACCAGCTCATTTTCACATCTAGCAAATGTTTTTTGAACCCCAATTTTCTGGGTCCCAGCTAGATCCAAATGCTTCCCTTCCCAGCAGATGTTCACAGTGACTCATTCAAACCCTCCACCCCACCTCCTGCTTACAGTACTAGTGTGAGGGTTCTGTTCTGCAGTTGGAGAGTTGGCAACTGCATTCATGTCCTCTGAGAAATTTGGCAAGAGGGGGCAGCCTCCCTGAGCATGATCATCTTGGCTCTTCTCACTAAATAGAGGTTTGAGATCTTCAGAGTGAGGACCAGGTGGTACACTGCTCACTCCAGACTCTGTCAACAGTGATAGCCAGCTGGGCTGACAGCCATCCTGCTGGATCTGGGTTACAGAAAGATATGTCAAGAGTCAGTTGGGTTTCCAAAAAGCAGATGACAGGTATCATGAGATACAAGAGACCTGTAGAGAAGGTGTCATGGGGTGAAGTGGGGGGAAGATGGGCAGGAAAACCCCAAAGGATACTGGGAGTGATGGGCAGCACAAAGCTACCCAAAGACCTCCTGCCACCAGAGCATGTTGACAGAAGCATCTAGAACTTGGAGCATGTTAGTGAGATGTAGGCTAGCCTTGAGAAAAAAGAGCAGTTTCAGACCTTTGAGTCAGCTCTGGCTTATTTATCAGTCACCTGCCTCAGGCACTAAGGAGGAGTTTTGTGACCATTTGGTGTCTGCCAATAAGGTACAGGTCAAGGAAAAGGTATCAGGCCTTATCACAGAATAGCAAGGCTGAAAGACTCCATAAAAATCTCACAGCCAGAAATAAAGTTCTTCTAACAACCTCCCATCATAGCAATAATAATAATACTGAGAACTTATATATTCTTCTTATGTCACATGTGTTTTACATGCCTTAACCCATGAGGTAGATTCTATTATTGAGCCCATGTTACAGATTGGTAAATTGAGCTACAGAGATATTAAGTAACTTTACCCCAAAGCATACAGCTATGAAGTGGCAGAGCTGGGATTTAGATCCAGGTACAATGGCTCAGAGTCCACTCTCAGTTCTAGCCTGTACCACTCTAATGTTTTGGCTGACAACTGGCTGCTCTTAGACATTGTAACACCTACTGGGGATCAGAGTTGGGATAGGCTAGATGTAGAAGGTATGGAGATACCCAAAACAAATATCCTTAAGGGCCTGCAGCTTTGGCCCAGCCCCTTTTAGCTCAAAAAAGACTTCATGTGGACACCTCTCTGTTGGAGGCAAGGTGGCTATTGGTGCCACCTTATAGCATCCCTGTCTCTTCAGCCCACAGGCCTGACAGTGACCTCCCACGTGCCAAAGGGCATCCAGAGCTCTCCAGGTGACACACATTCCTTCTAAAATATAGGCAAGACATAAAATTACTGCCAGCAAGTTTATGTTCTTATTCTGGTTTGACCTCTTGTTAGCTGTGTCATAAAACAGCTGTCATGATCTCAACACCTTCAGTGTGAGGGGCTGTAATGAGGACTTTACCCACCTCCATTCTCTCTTTTATCTTCACAGAAACCTTGTGACTCAGGCTCACATTCCTGTTCTCATATGAGGTCCAGGAGGCATAAATGACACACTTAGGACCATGCATCCACTGCAGGAGAATCTGGATTGAATTTGAGGCTTGCATGACTACAAATCCCTTGCCCTTTCAGTTCTGCAAAGCTGCATTAATATTGTGTTATAGTTGGTATTTTATTTTGTTTATCAACTTTACCCTTCCAGAATATTCTCACATTCATATCCCATTTGGTTGTGCCACTCACTCTGAATTATTTGTCCTCTCTGAGTTACAGTTCTCTCAAGAGTAAGAAGTGAGATCCAACCTCAGCATTCCTTGATCTAACATTTTACAATCATTATGACACCTGAAAGAAAAGCAAACCAGCTATTATAATATCCATTTTATGAATGAAGAAGCTAAAGTGTTGAGAGCTCACTCAAAGGACTAACATATTGTGGTGACAATAGCAGTAAAAATAGTAACAACAACAGTAATAGCAGCCATCTGAATAACTGTACACTTACCATATGCCAAGGAGTACCCTAAGCACAGTGCATATTATCTCATTTAATCCTCAAAGCAGTTTTATAAGGCAACTATTATTACTACCCTAGATTCTAGATTACTATCCTAGATAAGGAAACTAAGGTCAGGACTCAAACCAGATTTCTAATTTCTATATGACGGTGTCTAATTATGTTATTTTTGTCCCACTTTGTGTTCTTTCATTTGTTTATTGATCCCACACCTCTCTGAGTGCCTACTATATGCCAGGCACAGCACTCAGCCTGGGCATACAGTGATAAACAATAAAGACAAGGACCCTGTCCCAAAGTAGCTTACAGACCAGTGTGTCATGAAATGATATAGTCCCTAAGATCCTGGCAATCCTTAGGTCAGGGGCTCATTTGGGAATGTGTAGAGAGTTAAGTTCACTACCACTACCTTTTTCCAGGTCTCCAATAGAAGGTGTTGTTTAGCAAGGCTCATTAAAGGAACCACTTGCCCTCCAGACATGAACTTCTTGTTTCCTTGACTGTGTCTTTTTTAACTCACAAGCAGCCTTATTTTAATTTGTACCCAAAGATGGAGAGAAAATAGTATACTTTTAATGAAGAAAAAGAAGAAAATGGTGACAAAGAAGCTGCAAAATGGCTTACTAAATTTCAGGCTGGGATTAAACCTACTCATGTGATTCAAGCTCATTTACTTCTCTTGAAGTTGTGTGACAAGAACATATATTTCCCTGGAAATATAGCACACTAAAGCCACTGTAAATAAGGGCCTGAAAAATCACACTTTTATCTACATGATGATTTATGGGATTCCCCATTTTCTCCAGCTGATTGAATCCACAACTCTGGACAGAGCTAGCCATGTTTCCATTCCAAACTCTATGATGTGAATTCCAAACTTCATGTCTCTGAATTCCAGCCCTGTGAGCCTCTCTGCCATCTAGACTTAAACTAGTTGGTCTCCATGATCCAGTTCAACATGATGACAATGGAAGTATCCTTTCTTTACCCCAAAATTTCTTACCCATACTAGACCCACATTTTTAGTGAATGATACTAACATCTACTGAGGACCCATACAGAGTCATCTGAGACATCTTGTTCTCAGGAAGACTAGTCCTCATCCTAGCAACCATTTGATCCTTAAGTTACACTTGCTCATATTCCCTCAAATGTATTCCTTCTCTCTACCCTAGGACCAGTAGTCCTCCAACCTCGTCACTGATCTTCCTGCTTCCACCAATTGATCCCCACTAATTTTTTCTATTGGGTCTACAGTGATTATTTTAAAGTCACAATCTGATTATAAAGGTCAAGTTTTTCAGCCCATTTCATCAATCTTAAATGTCCACACACTCTTGCTCTGTCTTGCCTCGTGCAACTCATGTACCACTCCCTCTTTGTAGCCCATACTTTCCCCATCTTCTATTATTATGCCTAATAATAACTTGTGTAGGACTGAATGTTTGTGTTCCATCAAAGTCCATATGGTGAAAAACTAACCCTCCAGTGTGATTGTATTAGAAAGTGGGACATTTGGGGACTAATTAGGTTTAGATGAAGTCATGAGAGTATAGCCCCTATGATGGGATTAGTGCACTTCAAGAAAAGAAAGAGCTTAGATCTTCCAATCTCTGCCATCTGATAACTAGGAATAGAAGCTTTACCAGACACCAAATCTGCTGGCACCCTGATCGTAAACTTCCCAGCCTCCAGAACTTCAAGAAATAAATTTCTGTCCTTTAAGCCACCCAGCCTATGAAATCTTGTTACAGCATGTCAAACTGAATAAGACACACATGTTCAATCTTCAAGGCTTAGTGTAGGCATCACCTCTTTCTAAAAGTTTCCAACTCCCATCCAGGATTGGTTAGGCACATCTGAATTGCAACTACAGCCTCCCTACCATGGGATTCATCACACTGTCTAGTAAAATATCTGTTTGCTTAGCCCTCTGCCATCTGAACTGTGAATTTCCTAAGAGAATGATCCGTTTCTATTTTTGTGCCCTGAAAGTTTAACACTTATCTTGATCAATGGTAGAGTTCAATAAGTGCTTATCAATAGATGGATGAACAAGGAAATGCATAAATGTATCACTCGCACCCATCCTTCTCGCCACATTACTTTCATCTCTTCCAGAGGTCTCTTCTGGTGTACAATATAGATTGTACACACCTATCATCTTGGTTTGCTCCTGATCATTCCATGACATGGAAAGCTCCATAGTTCTACAACACAGTGTAGTGTTTTTCAGGCTTTTATTAATCAGTCTAAGAAATACATTTCAAATCATAGTTCAAAACACTTACACACACACACACACACACACCCCAAAACACACAAAATAGCACAAACAATATTCACTCTTATAGCAGGCAATGCACCGAGTGTCTTCTATTTCATTCTATTGTATTCTATTTCATTCTATTCTTTTTACATACTGGTTATAGTTTACTGATTGGCTTCACTGCCCACTCTTTATGAACCACAGCTTTAAAAACATTGTTGAAGAGTAAATTCCTAAATATATTGACCTCAAACTTATTTGAAGTAAAATTTTACAGTCATCCATTCAGCTTTGGCAACATTTCAAATAAACGTATAAGATGTATGATTCTGAGTAGCACCCCTTTTCTCTTAAGTAGTCTCCATGCCCAGTATGGAGACCAATGTAGAGATTGAAACTCATGACCCTGAGATCAAGACCTGAGCTGAGATCAAGAGTCAGATGCTCAATAGACTGAGCCACCCAAGTGCCCTTGAGTATTATTTCAAGGGATAAATAATTATTATAATATCATATATGTGATATAATAATAATAATATATAAATATGTTTATTATTATATTATATATAATAATATTATTATTATATTATAAACATATATTAAATATGTTTTTTCACTCTATAAAGTAGGGGTGAGTAAGGAAAAAAATTAAGAAGTGGTAGACTAATCACACCAATGATTGCATTAAATTTAAATGGCTAAACACTATAATTAAATAGCAGAGATTATCAGACTGTATCAATAAGGGCAATATCCAACTGCATCCTGTGTACAGAAGCTGTACTTCAACATTAAAAAGCAGCTTAAACTAAAATGATGGGGAAAGTAGACAATGCAAAAAATAAACATAAGAAAACTGGTGAGGCTATATGAATATCATACAAAATAGATCTCAAGACAAGGACTATGGCCAAAGATAAGTAGTAACATTTCATAGTGATAAAAGAGGTAATACATCAGGGAGACATAAAAATGTTAAATGACTAAGTTCCTAATAATGGAGTTTCAAAACACATGAAGCAAAATATAACAAAACTAGAGGAAAAATAAATAAATCTATAATCATAGTTGCAGGTTATAATATTGCTTTTCAGTAATTGGTTTTAAAAAACAGAAAAAATGATAAGGATACAAAAAATTTAAACAACACTGTCAACCAGCTTGACATTTAGAGAAGACTACACTCATTAACGACATGATCCATGCTATTTCTCAGGGAACAAGGAACATTCACCAAGATAGACCATATCTAAGACTGTAAAATAAATCTCAATAAATTTAAAATAGTCAAATATTATAGATCTTGTCTTGTGTCCATTACATAATCAATCTAAAGTCAGTAGCAAACATATAAAAATCTATAAATTCCAAAGACTTCCAAAATTGGAAAATAAATAGCACACTTTTAAGTAGCCCATATATTAAAAAAGAGAATAAGAGAGAGAGAGCAATTTATAGTTTTAAATGCTTATATTAGGAAAGAAAAATGTAATTTCAGTGATTAAGTTTCCAGCATAAGAAACTCAAAAAAATAAATTAATTAGAACCAAAGTAGAAAAACAGAAATTATAAAGATAAGATAGAAATCAATAAAAACCAGGTGGTGGGTATTGGGGAGGGCACGCATTGCATGGAACACTGGGTGTGGTGCAAAAACAATGAATACTGTTACACTGAAAAGAAATTTTAAAAAAAATCAATAAAAACATAAAATAAACAATACAGAAAATAAACTATAAAAATATAGTTCTTTAAAAAGATGAGTAAAATGGATAAAAGTCTATAAAACTGATTTTTAAAAAAAGAGAGAGAGAACACAAGGGCACATAGATGCCTCAGTTGGTTAAGTGTCTGCCTTTGGCTCAGGTTATGATCCTGGAGTCCCAGAATCAAGCCCTACATCAGGCTCCCTGCTGTGGACAATCTGCTTCTCCCTCCGTCCCTCACCCTGTTCTCATGTTCTTTCTCTCTCTCTCTCTCTCTCTCAAATAAATAAACAAAATCTTTAAAAAGAGAGAGAGAGAGAAGACCAATTTTAAAATGAAATTGGACAGCCACATGTAGAAGAATGAAACTGGATCGTTTTCTTACCCCATACACAAAGATAAACTCAAAATGGATGAAAGACCTAAATGTGAGACAGGAATCCATCAAAATCCTAGAGGAGAGCACAGGCAGCAACCTCTTCAACCTCGGCCATAGCAACTTCTTGCTAGGCACATCTCCAAAAGCAAGGGAAACAAAAGCAAAAAGGAGCTATTGGGAACAAAAGAAAAAGTTGGGTGACTCATATCACCTAATATCAAGACTTAATATAAAGCCACGGTAATTAAGAAAACATGGTTTTTATATAGCTCAGCAGAACATAATGGAGAGATTAGAGATAGAACTACACATATGCAGTAAATTCAATTGATTCCTGGCAAAGATGCCTAAAGAGTTTATTGAACAAGACTTTTCAAAAATTAGTGCTGGAACTGGATAAATATATGAAAAAATAGCCTCCACTTCTACTTCACACCACATGCATACACACACAACACACAAATTAATTCAAGATGGACCAAAGACCTAAAAAAATAGTTTGAACTGTAACAATTTTAGGGGGAAAAAGTAGGAAAATATCATCCCATCTTTGGAGAAGGCAAACATTTCCTGGGAAAGAAAAAAAAAATACAAATCAAAAAAGAAGAAAACTGATAAATTGGAACTTCATCAAACTTCTAAAATGTCATCCACCTAATGAGAATTTTCAGAAAATGAGGAAGCAAGCCATAGACAGAAAATATTCAGAAGACATATAACTTATGAAAAGTGTGTTTCCAGAATACATTTTAATGTATTCAAATCAATAATAAAAAGATAAATAACCCAAAAAAATGGTTAAAAGACTTGGATAGTTCACAGAGGGTATAGAAATGGCCAATAAACACATTAAAAGTGCTCAAGAGCATTAGGATTCAAGGAAAGGAAAATTGAAACCACCATGAGATGCCTCTTCATACTCATTAGAGTGGATAAAATCAAAGACTGATAACTTTATAGGTCAGAGAAGAAGTGGACAACCAGAAGTCTCACACATTGCAAGTGGGAATATACAATGATACAATCACTTTGAAAATTAGTCTAGAAGTTTCTCTACACTTATACTTACTCTATAATGCCATAATTCCACTCCAAGATATTTACCAAAGAGAAAAACATATATCTGCAAAAAGACCTGTAAAAGATTGTTTGTGGAAATTTTAATCATAGTATTCAAAAACTGGAAGTAACTTGTATGTCTGCCAACTACAAAAGAGATGTAAGAGTGGTATAGTCACATATACAGCAATATGAATAAATTGTAAAACATTTTATTTAATGAAAGAAGCTACACACAAAAGAATATATACTGTAAGCTTCCATTTATGTGAAGTTCAAGGGCAAGCAAAACAAATGTATGGTGATAGAGGTCAAAGGAGTGGTTGTCTATGCAGGTGAAGATTGAATTGAAAGGGGCATGAGGGAACTTTCTGGGGTGATGGAATTTTCTCTATCTTAAAGTGTATGCATTTGTCACAACTCGGTGGATTATACAATTATGTTCTATGCAGTTCACAGGATATAAATTTGATCTCAATAAAAAAAGTGCAGTGAGACTTCACTGTATTTAGCTGAACAGGCAATCATTTCATCTGGGGAATAATATTCAAGATGACATAATAAGAGCCCCTATATGCAGCCATGCCTAAAACTAATGCTACCTCTGGACATAAACCAATAAATGCCCTCTTTACTTAAGCTACTTTGTGTTGAAATTCTGTAACTTACAATTAAACAGATTCTAACATGGAAACTAGTTCCTGAAAGTGAGGTGCTACAAGGGACAGTCCCTAAAAATGTGGAACTGGGTGAGTCTACATGAGGTGGGGGACCGTGGGAATTCTTCCTTGTCCATATAAGTAGTTGGGTAGTTCTCCTCATTAGAAGCAGCAGATTAAACTATCATGGAATGTCTCTTAGGACTTAGATCACTTGTCTACCACAGATGGAGCTCTAGGGGACCAAGACAAGTTTTGTTGAGCTAACCCATCTGGAAGCAGAAAGGAAATGTCAAAGAACTTACTGAGAATTCCCTTATGCTCATTGTCAATGACCCTAGATGGCTGACAATCAAGTAATCATGTGCTTGACAGGTTTGCAAAAGTCAAATCCTCCATCACTAAATAATGTCAGAAAAAAAATGCAGGTGATAGAAAAAATCTGGGAATGAGGTCAGCTGAGACTCAGAAGAAACTAAGGAACTTTATTAAGAATATAGCTGATTTTTGGCCCCCCTGCACCCACTTGCAGCCTCTCCCACCTCCCATCCCCACCATTTCCACTGAACTTCCCCATAAAGAGCAAGCAAATGAAGAAAGCCTAGGATCCAAAAGGGGTCCATCCAGCACAGCATTTTAGAGCAAAAGGCCAAGGGACCAAGGGGCTGGACATAGTACTCTTATGTTTCTACAGGAGGAAAAAGCACTCAGACTAAGTACAAGTTCAAGAAGCACAGCAACATGGAGCTCTGGGCTGGTTACCAGACCACTGAGTTTGCAGAATTGTAACAGATTGGCATACAATGAAAATCATTTAAGGGAGTCATACTGCCAAGAAAACTCTAGTTCCCATGAATACAAGCTTGTGATTGCTCAAAACTTAGAGCAAACTCGAGGTTGTGAGACACGTACTGGTGAGAACAAAGGGCCCACAGCAGCGTCCTAAGGAAAGTCCCTAAAGTACTCAATGGAGAAGTCCTTCTCAGGTGCCCCAAAAGATACCTCTATGTCCTACTTCCTGGAACCTGTAAGTATTAACATTATTTGGAAGAAAGGCCTTTGCAGATGTGGTTAAGAATCTTGAGATGAAAAGATCATCCTACTGTTAATCAAAATAAAGAGCCATATTGGTATGAATACATTAATTGTTGGGGATCTTAACACACCACTCTCAGTAATAGACAGATCATCCAAGCAGAAAATCAATAAAGAAACAAGAGCTTTGAATGACACATTGGACCAGATGGACCTCATAGATATATACAGAACATTCTATCCTAAAATATCATCGCTTCTCAGCCTTTTGGCTAAGATCAAGTGTACCCTAAAACATCAGAATACTCATTCTTCTCGAGCACACATGGAACTTTCTCCAGAATAGACGACATACTGGGTCACAAATCAGGGCTCAACAGAGACCAAAAGACTGAAATTATTCCCTGCATATTCTCAGACCACAATGCTTTGAAAGTGGAACTCAACCACAAGAAAAAGTGTGGAAGGAATTCAAACACTTGGAAGCTAAAGACCTACCTGCTTAAGAATGTTTGGATCAACCAGAAAATCAAAGAAGAACTTAAACAATTCATGGAAACCAATGAGAATGAAGACACATCAGTCAAAAACCTATGGGATACAGCAAAGGCGGTCCTAAGGGGGAAATACATAGCCATCCAAGCCTCCCTCAAAAAAACTGAAAAATCCAGAATACACCAGTTCTCTTTACACCTTAAAGAACTGGAAAATCAACAATAAATTAAGCCAACTGCATGCACAAGAAGGGAAATAATCGGGATTAGAGCAGAGATCAATGAGATAGAAACTAGAGATACAGTAGAACACATCAACGAAACTAGAAGCTGGTTCTTTGACAGAATCAATAAGATTGATAAGCCACTGGCCAAACTAATCCAAAAGAAAAGAGAGAGGACCCAAATTAATAAAATTATGAATGAAAGGGGAGAAATCATGACTAACACAAAGGAAATAAAACAATCATCAGAAGTTATTATCAACAGTTATATGCCAATAAGTCAAGCAACCTAGAAGAAATGGAGCATTCCTGGAAACCTATAAACTTCCAAGACTGAAAAGGGAAGAAATTGACAACCTGAATGGACCAATATCTGTAACAAGTTTGTAGCAGTGATCAAAAACTTCCCAAAAAAACAGAGTCCAGGACCTGACAGATTCCCTGGAGTATTCTACCAAACATTCAAAGAAGAAATAATACCCATTCTTCTGAAGCTGTTTCAAAAAATAGAAAAGAAGGAAAACTTCCAGACTCTTTTTATGAAGCCAGCATTACCCTGATTCCCAAACAAGGCAAAGACCCCATCAAAAAGGAGAGTTTCAGACAAATATCCCTGATGAACAAGGATGCCAAGATTCTCAACAAGATCCTAGCTAGTAGGATCCAACAGTACATTAAAAAGATTATCCACCATGACCAGGTAGGTTTTATTCCTGGAATGCAAGGGTGGTTCAACATTTGCAAATGAATCAATGTGCTAGAACAAATCAATAAGAGAAGAGAGAAGGACCACATGGTCCTCTCAATTGATGCAGAAAAAGCATTTGACAAGATAGAGCATCCATTCCTGATTAAAACCCTTCAAAGTATAAGGATAGAGGGAACATTCCTAAACTTCATAAAATCTGCCCATGAAAAACCCACAACAAATATCATTCTCAATGGGGAAAAGCTGACCGCCTTCCCTTTGAGATCAGGAACATGACAAGGATGTCCACTCTCGCCACTGTTGTTCAACATAGTATTAGAAGTTCTAGCAACAACAATCAGACAACAACAACAAAAAAAAAAATAAAAGGTATTCAAATTGGCAAAGAAGAAGTCAAAATCTCTCTTTGCAGATGACATGATACTTTATGTAGAAAATCCAGAAGGCTCCACCCCCAACCTGCTAGAACTCATACAGAAATTCAGTAATGTGGCTGGATACAAAATCAATGTACAGAAATCAGTTGCTTTCTTATACACTAACAATGAAAATATAGAAAAGGAAATCAGATGATTGATTCCATTTACTATAGCACCAAGAACCATAAGATACCTAGGAATAAACCTAACCAAAGAAGTAAAGGATCTATACTTGAGGAACTACAGAACACTCATGAAAGAAATTAAAGAAGACACAAAAAGATGGAAAACCATCCCATGCTCATGGATTGGAAGAATAAACATTGTTAAAATGTCTATACTGCTCAGAGCAATCTATACTTTCAATGCCATCCCAATCAAAATTCCATGGGCATTTATTTTTCAAAGCGCTGGAACAAACAATCTTAAAATTTGTATGGAATCAGAAGAGACCCCAAATTGCTAAGGAAATGTAGAAAAAGAAAAACAAAACTGGGGGACATCATGTTTCCTGATTTCAAGCTTTACTTACAAAGCTGTGATCACCAAGACAGCATGATACTGACACAAAGACAGACACATAGACCAGTGGAACAGAGCAGAGAGCACAGATATGGACCCTCAACTCTATGATCAAATAATCTTTGACAAAGTAGGGGGGGGATCTAGTAGAAAAAAGACCGTCTCTTCAATAAATGGTGCTGGGAAAATTGGACAGCTGTGTATAGAAGAATGAAACTCAACCTTTCTCTTACACCGTACACAAAGATAAACTTGAAGTGGGTAAAAGACCTCAATGTGAGGCAGGAATCTATCAAAATCCTAGAGGAGAACATAGGCAGTAACCTCTTTAACATTGGCCACAGCAACTTCTTTCAATACATGTCTCCAAAGGCAAAGGAAACAAAAGCAAAAATGAACTTTTGGAACTTCATCAAGATCAAAAGCTTCTGCACAGCAAAGGAAACAGTCAACAAAACAAAGAGGCAACCCACGGAATGGGAGAAAATATTCAGAAATGACACCCAGACAAAGGGCTGATATCCAAGATCTATAAAGAACTCCTCAAAGTCAACACACACAAAACAGACAACCATATCTAAAAATGGGCAGAAGACATGAACAGACGCTTCTCCAATGAAGACATACAAATGGTTATCAGACACATGAAAAAATGTTCATCATCACTAGCCATCAGGAAGATTCAAATTAAAACCACATTGAGATACCACCTTATGCCAGTTAGAATGGCCAAAATTAGCAAGACAGGAAACAACGTGTGTTGGAGAGGATGTGGAGAAAGGGGAACCCTCTTACACTGTTGGTGGGAATGCAAGTTGGTGCAGCCACTTTGAAGAACAGTGTGAAGATTCCTTAAGAAATTAAAAGTAGAGCTTCCCTATGACCCTGCAATTGCACTACTGGGTATTTACCCAGTATTTACCCCAAAGATACAGATGTAGTGAAAAGAAGGGCCACCTGTACCCCAATGTTTATAGCAGCAATGGCCGTGGTCGCCAAACTGTGGAAAGAACCAAGATGCCCTTCAGTGGACGAATGGATAAGAA
This sequence comes from Martes martes, assembly GCF_963455335.1. Lineage (NCBI taxonomy): Eukaryota > Metazoa > Chordata > Mammalia > Carnivora > Mustelidae > Martes > Martes martes. Next base: position 87,067,156 of record NC_137890.1, on the reverse strand, counting down.
GATGTGGTCCATATACACTATGGAGTATTATGCCTCCATCAGAAAGGATGAATACCCAACTTTTGTATCAACATGGACAGTACTGGAGGAGATTATGCTGAGTGAAATAAGTCAAGCAGAGAGAGTCAACTATCATATGGTTTCACTTACTTGTGGAGCATAAGGAATAACATGGAGGACATTAGGAGAAGGAAAGGAAAAGTGAATTGAAGGAAATCGGAGGGGGAGACGAAGCATGAGAGACTGTGGACTCTGAGTGTTTTGGAGAGGAGGGGGGTTGGGGGATGGGTGAGCCTGGTGGTGGGTATTAAGGAGGGCACATATTGCATGGAGCATGGGGTGTAGTGCATAAACAATGAATCTTGGAACACTGAAAATATAAAATTAAATTAAAGAAAAAAAGATCATCCTGGATTATCTGGGTGGGACCTAATTCCAATGATAAATGTCCTTATAAAAGACACACAAGAGAGACAGAAAGAAAACAGAGAAGCAGCAATGTGGAGACAGAGATAGGAGTGATGTGGCCTCAAGCCAAGAAAATAAAAAAATACTGACAACCACCAGGAGCTGGAAGAGGAAAGGAAATCTCTTCCCCAGCCTCCAGAGGGACTGAGGTGCTCCTTACACCTTGATTTTGGACTTCTGGGCTCCAGTACTGTGAGAGAATAAATTTTTGTCATTTTAAGCCCCCTAGTTAGTGATAAGTTGTTACAGCAGCCCTAGGAAAATGGTAAGTTCTCTTGCAAAGATGGGAAAGGAATATTCTCCTGAAAAGCAGGATGAAACAGCTGACTGACTAGCCAAGGCACTCCCTCCATGGCCAGGATTGAGAGGTCTTGCTGGGAACTATCCTGCTGCACTCACAATGTTTCCCAGGCCAAGAATGTCCAGGGATACCAGAGTCTGTATCACCCACAGCTAAACTTCTTCCCTTCCCAGAGACAGACTTGGTGAGTCCAGCCCTAACCTCATCACAGATCTGGCACAAACCTCTTAAATCAGAGTCACAGGTACTAGTGGTCTGTGATTAAGTACAGATTACTGAGTAAATCTATTAAACTAATTTTTTTACACTTGGAAAATATTCCAGAAATATACATACGTGCTCTTTATAGACTACACACTGATTTTGTTGTGAGTAGACTTACTATGACATCTGAATTAAATTCTTCCTTCACAGAAAGTTCCCTGGAGAGAAAGCCAGGAGAGCTGGGATCCAGGACCTCTGCCAGTTCTCACTGCAACTGCTGGCAATACCCTTGCCCTCGCTGGGCATCAGTCACACCAGGTGTGAAACCAAGAGTGTGGATTAGATATCCTCCATGTGCTGGCTCCACTGCATTCTGCAGTAGTGTCTCTGAGTGATCTCTTTACATCTGTGAACATCACCTCCACCTCTTCACAGAGGTGGGAATGACAACCCAAGTTCCAAAGGGAGAAGACACGCAAATAAAAGAGCTTGGGCAACAAGGAGCTCTGATCAGAAGCTATCACTGTTGCTAAAGAAAGCAAACAGGAGAGGACAGTTTGGGTCTATCTCCCCTTAGTGGAAGTGAGAGGCTGGTTAGAAACCATCTTTGCTTTTGCTAAGCGACATGAAAGCCTTAGAGACAACAGCTGGTCTTTGGGCAGCTTTCACTTGAAGAAGCAGATACAGGTGGGGCTGTGTGGTGGGACAGACACCAGGCAAGCACCAGAGTCACTTGAAGAGATTTTAAAAATACAAACTGCTGAGTCCTACCCTAGAGTTTCTGATCCTATAGGTCTGGGATGAGGCCCAAGAAACTGCATTTTTAACAGGTTCTCAGGGGATGAAAATGCTGTTGGTCCAGAGACCAAATTTTAAGTATCACTGCCCTGGATTGTCACTCATTCAGCCAGCATCTATTAGGCACTTGTGAAGTGCCTGCCAGTTCTGTGGAATCAGAGTCAGTGTGCTGTTCTGTGACCCAAGTCTGCCATTAATTAATTGTGTGTGGCTCCTGGACTCATTTCTCATCTGTAAAACAGGTATATTTAAAACTTTATGAGAAAATCTGTGAAAAGAAAAAAAGGACCGTGTAAGGGCAACATCCAACTTCATGTATCCTTTCTACTGCTTTTCCAATGGAGTCTCCAGGACCAACATTTCAGAGAGAACATGAGGAAGACTGGGGGAATGCACACATATCTGTCTCTGCCAGGGATTCCATGTCCAGGTATCATTATATTGGACACTTTCTTTTATCCCACTGCACCCTCCAAAATTCTGTGACATCTGTACTGTGATCCCATCTAACAGGTAGGGAAACTGAGGCTTGGAGAGGTTAATTTTCTTGCTTCCTAGCTCAGAAATGACAAGTTTGGGGTTCCATCAGGCCTGCCTATCTCCAAACTCCAAGTTCTTTCCATTTTTCCATGTTCCATTTCATCTGTAAAATGTGGACAGGGTTGCCATCAGAGTTAAATGAAATAGGATATGAAACCCCCAGGAGTCTGCAGGGTTCCCTATAAATACTCACTACCCCACTTCTTTCTCTCCAATGCTCTCTAGCCACAGCTGGTGAGCCCTCCAAGACATTGATGCCACCATGGTGTTCCAGAACAGAGGCTGACAGAAGGTCCTTCTGCTCAACAGATGACTCTGGAGCGTTGGTGCCCAGTGAGAATTCCAGTGCAGCAGGAGCTCCATGAGCAGGGTTTACCATGAAGAAGTGTTCTAGGCACTCACAAGGGACTGATTCCTGGAGGGGTGAGTGGGGCTGGACCTTCTCAGAAAGGTGGCTACTGAATAGTTTTAGAGAAGAGGCAGGATGGTTCCTGAAAGGGATTGGGGAAGAGACAGAGGCAGGGGCCAGTTAATGCTGATGACAGAACCAAAGCATAGAGGAGCCATGAACTTGCTCAGCAGGAGGAACATGGGATGGACAAAGGATGGGATGTGAGAAGTCACCATATAGGCAGTGATGCAGATTGCAGCTAACCTCATCAAAAATCTCAAGCTTAGACTTCATGGCTATTGTTTCCTGATTTCTGTTGGTGATGTCCATTTTTTAGTACCAGGAAAAGATGTAGCAAAGCAACACCCTCTGGCAGAGGAAGCCCCTGGAACCAGTAGCAGAGATCATACTTGCAGACCTCAAGGTCAGACAAAGAGGAGCTCCACCCTGCAGCTTCCTGCAGGCTAAGTTAGTGCACTTGGTCATATAGGAATCTGTTGCACTCTATCTAGGCTTTCAAATATCTTCCAAAAGTGAGAAACCCCATATGGTATAAATAGGCTGCAAGAAACAGAAGTAAAGGGAGACAGCAGGACTGAGGTAGGCACAATCAAGCCAGGTGGCCTCAGGATGCACTCCCAATTCCACTGCTCTCTGGCTGAGTCCCTTGAAGCATTGGCTGAGAAGGGAGGTGATACTCACCCATAGTGATGGGGGAGGGAGAGGTAATGCTTTTGAGCACTGGGTCTCTGCTGTATCCCACAGCTGGGTCTAGCTGGTTCCTCTCCTTACCTAAAAAGCCCAAAAGAAAAATCTGAGTCTGGTCTACCTCTGGGTCCCCCAAGCCCCTCCCAATTGCCTGCTGTGGTAACTGTCTTATTGTACAGAAGAGAGAGATGCAGGAGGAATCACAAGAAAAAGACTAAACCATCTTCCCAGGTCTTGACCTGATACCATCTGTCTTCATCAGCTTGGGCTGCTATAACAAAAATACTACAGGCTGGATGGCTTACACAATAAACAATTACCTCTTACAGTCTGAAGGCTGAGAAATCTGGAATCACATTCCCAACAGATTCACTGTCTGGTCAGGGCTTGCTTTCTGGTTACACACAGCAACCCACTTGCTCTGTCCTCACATGATGGAGAAAGTAAGCCCTGGTCCCTTTCTCTTCTTATAAAGGCACTGACCCCATCATGACCTCATCTACACCCAGTTACCTCCCAAAGACTCCTCCTCTGAATACCCTACACTGGGGCCCAGGGCTTCAACACATTAATTTGGGGGCACATAAACATCCCATCCATAGCATCATCTCTGACAGACTCCATTTCGAAAGCAAATGAGACTGACTCAAGGAATCACTCACAGCTTTTATGAGTTTCCAAACAAGCAATGCAAAGAGAATTTCCAGCTCAGGGTAACTGCTCCATTTAATGTTGGTGCTCTGGGCTTTTGTGACTGACCAACCAGGACCTGGGGAGATGGGGAATGAAGGGGCTACAGAGTCTCCTGGACATCACTAGGCTTTGGAAAGCACTCTCAGCATCTTCCCAGCATGGGGTGGGGGGTGCCAAGAAGAAATATGGTTCCTGCCCTCAAAGTAACCTACAGTCTGGCTAGAAAGACAAGTCCAGCTCATCTGGCACTAGGAGAACCAGACAGGAGTGAATGTTGGGACACCTAAGTGGTCCCATCCCATTCAAGAACCAGAGCTCAGAAGCTACAAGTAACTGAAGGGAAAATTATTTTAATTGCTTCCTTTGAGAAATATCAGACTGAATGCAGCACATGTCACCCTATCATTCTTACCCTTCCCCTCTAGCTCTATCCCCAATCTCCTTTCTTCCCTACTTCAACCTCCACATCCCTCCTTCTCCCATCTTCAACCTTGGTTTGCATGAATGAGACCCACTCTCACCCATGAGCCCATAGTTTAAGATCTTGTCCCCACTCTCATGATTCTTCACCACTGAAGCTACAATATCTGATGGGAAAGAAAACCTCTCCTCACAGAGCAGAGGAGGGAGCTACTGAACAGGTGGCAGCCAGAGACCAGATTCTAAATTGCCCCTGAGGGTGAGAAAGAGCTGTAAGTTTGGGAATCCTTGCAAGTTAATCAATTTTGCCCCAGCACAGATGGAACTGTGGTAGTGCTGCTTGATTTCAAGGACTCCAGGTAACTGAGACAATGAGGAAGTCAGCCTGGAGTGGCCTTGGAAGACAAGGGAGCAGGGGAAGTGAGGGAGAGAGAAAAAGATTATTCCAGAAGGGAATGTAGCAGAAGGTAAATGTAGCACACAGCTGTGCCCAAGATGGATGGAGCATGATGGCCCATTTGGACCAGTGACAGGCAGCCTCCAGGGAAGGGCTGTGTTTTGTGCAGTGATCAGTGCTCTGCTGAAGCAGCAGACGTCATGCACGCCTCCTTGAGCAGCCACTGCTAGGACCTCCCTGAGTGTGGAGCCGACAGGACTGCTGGATAGGGTCAAGGTAACCTGCAGTCCCTTCTGGGAGAATCAGCAGAGGCCTTGGGTTATGATGAACTGGGACTTCTCGTTGGATAGCAGGGAGTGGGTGGCGTTATTCAAAGTGAACCCTCTGCTCAGGCATCTGGACACTTCAGTTGGAGTCCGCTCTGTATGGTGGGCCAAGGGTGGGCCAAGAGAAGCCATCTCTGTGCAAGGTGCCAAGGGTTCATGAAAGCTCTGATGCAGGTCCCTGCCTGTTTGTGAGCCACTGAGGAAGGACCCTGCTTGGTCTCCAGGCACACTCTCCTGCAGTTTTCATAGGTGCTGATAAGAACCTGCTCTACCAGACGGTGCTCCACCCACACATGCTCTAAGCTAAAACCTCAGCCCTCCACTCTGGGACAAACACTGAGGCCCTTGTTTATAGGTCATCAATGTTTCACCAAACAAATTCCATGATGCTGTTCAAATACAAGTTACAAAACCTCTTTCTAAGTACTTCTTTGAAGTTTGCCAACCTATGACCACAGTCTTATAATTTTTTTATGTGTTGAGAACAGGGCTGTGGTCCCTGGGGCTAGGTGGGGAGCATCTCTTCTTCCCTGCCAGAAAGCTTTCATAGCATCAAAGTCTTGATTATAAATAGGTCTTTTTCCCCATCGTTCTCCAGCTGGCCCTCACAGTTCTTCTGTTCATCCTCCAAGAAAAAAAATCCCTCCAGCTAGCAGCTCTTGATTCACTGCAGGACCCCCTCACCCTTCCCTGGCAATTAATTCCTCCATCCATCCTGATCTGTTCAACTTATCATGTCCCTGGACCTCAATCCAACCAGCCTATCCAGGCTTGAGCCTTCACACTACCAGATGAGCCCCATGCTGCAAAGTAACATCCAAGAAGAAGAGCTCTCTGCCCACTCCCACACAACCCCAATCCTAACATATGCCCTGAACTGGGTCGCATCCTCCATATTTTTTTTCCCCAAAGGTCTTATTCTATCAAGCTCTAGACCCTAGATTCAATTGTAGGCCATAGTTTAACACTTGGTTTATCACCAAGAACACTGGACTTCATTTAGCTCTTCTATCAACACCATCCTCTGGTTGCATCTTTTTGCGGCCATACCAGGGAGAACTCTGGGCCCACATGCCCAGCCTAACCTGCTCTGCCACATGACTGGTGTTTCATCACATCAGGTCCCAGACACCTTTTTCTTGCAACAGCCTCCATCATTCACTTACCACCTCCAACCCTAGCCAGGCCCCCTTCTTGAGCCTTCATCAACCCTCCCCTTCTTCACTAATCATTCCAGGAATGACTTGGAAAACAGGTGGCATTAGACAGGTTGAATGTCATGCAGTGTTCCTACATTAACTGCCTTGTACACACCAAACCAACTCACTCTGATAAGGGAAGCTCAGTTGAGCAAACCCAGCCTTGCCTGGGTTGGCTATGTTCATAGCACAAAGTGAGCCCATATTCTAGGATAGTAGCAGTGGCTGGCATTACTGAGCATGGATCCTATGCCAGAACAGCACAATATGTTTTGTACATATCTCATTCCATCCCCACTACCATCCTATGGGGTTCATTTCCTATGAGCATCACAGAAAATGGAAGCTTATACCAACTGAGTGGTTTCCCGGCATTACGCAGCCAGAGCTCATTTCCAGCCCATATCTGTCCAGGAAAGGCCTGGGCTCCTCTTTTATTATATAGAATCTCATTTGATATTTATCATATCCTCCTTAAGGGTAGATCTACTTATTTCTTTCTTAAACAAGTACTTGTTCAGCACCTATAATGCGCAGGTTACCATGCTGACAGTTAGACATTAGGGATGGCACATGTCAGCCCCTCACCTCCCATGCTGTCGGAATTCTTAGTCGGAGGAGCTTGTATAAAGTGACAGGTAAACAGATAGATTATACAACCTCATAGTCATCAAGAAAACATAATCTGATGGAGATGGAATTAATGACGATAAAAAGGAAGGAACTCTTTAAGAAAGGTAATGAGTGAATGCCTATCCAAGCAAAGGATACTTCAGCCAGACATACACATATTTCTGGAGAAAGATATTTCAGTCATTCCTATATGCAGAATCCTATGTGCATTCCCCTTGTGCAAAATCCCCAAAGCCAGGAAGGCTTTGTAGGGAGACGGAAAGGAAGCCAGTAGTTGACGTATGGAGATTAAGGGTGGAATCGTACAAGGTGATGGCAGAGTAGACAGGGAGGGACATTGAAGGTCTGGTAGGACTTGGTAATGTTAGATTTTTGCAGTGGAGTAAGCAGGACACTGACAACAACTGCTTTCTATTTTTAAAGATCCCTCCAATCACTTCATAGGGCATAACTGAGTCTGGGGATGGGTGGTAAATAAGAAGGACCCTGAAAGGCCAGTTGCAGAGGATTGCGGATCTGGTTTGTAGGAAAAGCCCATGGATCTTTTGAGCCCACAAGCATGGGAGAGGAGGAGAGAGAAATGGAGGGAAATAACGGGTAACCCCCAGACTAAGGGTTTGAGACACTGTATGGATGGTGATGGAGTTAACAGCAATGGGGAAAAATAGAAAAGCAGCAAGTTGTGGGAGAGAGGAGGGGGTTTAAACCAAAAATCACATTTTTGTGCATGTTAAGTTTAGAGTGCCTATCAAACCATGAATGGAGAGAAAGAACAGGTCCAGACAGTCTTTTCTGCAATTCAAAAATCTACAATACCCGTAAAACAAAAGGCTCTTCATAACTCATCCTGTGAAGTATGTCAGTGAATGTCAGTGAATTCTGACATGATATGAAATGAAGCAATTTACACATTTTTTAAATCCCACTGAGGATGAATAGTCACATGTTTTGCTACAGAAATATCAGTGTTTGATTATGGGATGCAGCAATTGGTCCTGCTGGAGGTAATGCCTCTCTGCAATTTAAAAATTCTGGATTCCAAGACACATCTGGTGCAAGTTTAGAGTAAGGAATTGTTCACCTGAACGTAGCTAGAAATCTGAGTCTAGAGCTCAAGAGATAGGTCAGGGACTCAGGGCTAAAGATACAAATTAGAGGACCATCAGCACAATGATGGTATTTAGGTCTTTGAGGCCAGACTTGGGAGAGACCATAAATAGATAAAAGGCAGAGGATGAGCCCTGGAGTGTGCTGACATTGAGAGGCCATGCAGAAGAGATATAGACTTTTATCCCAGTTTTACAGAAGTGGACACTTTTGTAAAGTCAAGGAGAAGTGGTTTGCAAAAGGTGACATTGCAGTGAACCAACTAACACTCAGTATCAACCTCCAAGTATCCTACCCATGACTTGGGGAATGTTGAGAGGTTGGCATTAGGATACAGACTGTGGCACTGAAACCCGGCAAAGTTAACTGTCCCCTATGGGCTATCCCATAGTGTCTGAGCATAGTAGCCCCAAGTTCTAAATTCTGAACCGATTCAGCGTCTGCACAATCTTAGGTATGGCAGCCCCCACCACCCAAACTTAGCTCATTCCCTCCTTCCTTTTGGGCATCATGCATCTTGTGGAGTTGTAATTAGCTACGCATTGCTTGTTCCTCCCACCCATTGTGAGCTACTTGAAGGCTGACATTGCATCTGAATCATTTTTGCATTTCTTCCTGTCAGGCACATAGTAGGAACTCAGTAAATATGTATTGAAGTGTCCTGAAATCCGACAGTATTAAAATAAATGTAGGGATTCCCTGGACCATATCAGAGAAGTCTGTGGCATAAACAGGAACAAGCACAAATGAGACCGACCCCTGCTGAGCCTTCCCTTCCCCAAGTGTTATTAAATGAGCCAAAGACAGCTTCTGCGTCTTGGCCCCTGTGTTGTTTACTTCCTCATAGCAGGCTGGGACCTGTTCTCTCAAAAGCCCACCAGAGCCAAGCTCAAATTTTTATACATTCAATTGTTTTAAACATGATCCAAGTAAGCAGATTTTAGCACTTCAGAGCCTGCCTGCCTTGCACACTCTACAAAAAGTTCCCCATTTCTGCTAGTCAGAGATAAGATAAACTCCAGAGCTGTAAAAATACCAAGCTGCTACTACTGCCTTTGCAGCTCTCTGATTTAATAGACTACTATGCAGCACCACCTAGACACATAAGCCCCTCTTTGACCTCCCTCTCCCCCAGGATTTCCCATACCCTCTTCCTCTTCTGGGTTAGTGGCCCTGAATCATGCATACCCTCTGGGTGGTCTCATGCTACAAGGGACTTCTTCAAATGACAACCTGTCAAAGTGTTTTCCAAATCAAGCTTGTGCTACTGCCACCTCGTGGTCATATCTTTCTCTCTAGTCAGCCCCCAAATCCCTCAAAATCCCTACACTAAGGCTGCCAGGTGCCCCACTCTCCTTCCCTTCACAGAAGCTGTCACCAGAAACTCTGCTGGGACCAGAAGCTAACCCTGAAGCTCTCATAGCACCTATTTTCCAATAGTTCCTCTCGACTTTGAACACCACAAAGATTGTCACACTCACACTATAGTTGGGAATTATATAGTTCTGTCTGACGTACACATTTTGAGTACCTGTCACAGGCCAAGCTCTGACCTCAGGCCTTAAAGAAGCCCCAGCCCAATAAGAGAGACTGACATTTAAACAAATTTTTTCAGTGTGTGATGCTTGGATCCTAATGGGTGAAATATTCAAATAGGATGTCTGAATGGAATTTTAGACTAGAACCAACTATGTGCCAGACAGACATGACAGTGAAAGGTGGTTCTGTGTGTGCCCAGGTGCAGCCTGGCAGGTTTGGAAAGATCTGGATGGTTTGGAATAGCTAGAGTAGGAGGCAGGACAGCAGTGTGTGGTGAGAATGCCATGCATGACAGGCCCCAAGTCATGGAGAACAGTACCACCCAGGTCTGAAACTGGAGCACCTGAAGGTCTCCAGCAAGGAAAATAATGACTACATATGTGTTGAAGTCTAGGGAATGATGTGGTTGGTCAGTACTTCAGAAGACTTACTCTACGACCCCATTTGCATGGTGATGTCATGTCTATCATCTCTCCAAGACCTGAGACCTCTGTGATTTGTCCAAGTCCTGATAAAGGAACAGGTCAGATGTCTGCAGCCCTAGGTTGCTCTGCAGTGCTCACCCTCTGACTCCTGCTGATGCATGACCAGCCCATGGTGTAACTTAAAATAGTTCAGCTTTGGACACTCACTGCTGCTGGGGAAAGGAAGGGCAGGCCAGAGTAGATGAGCTTGGGGAGCCCCCAGGCCCCAGCTGTGTAAGCATGACCCAATTTTCAAGGCAGGTAATTTCCATGAAAGGTGGCTTCCTGGTGTTTGGGGACCAATGCTTGACCTATTTCTCTTTCAACCCCTCCTACAAAATGGGAATATTTCAGTAGAGAGACTTCCATTCTTCCCATGATTTTATTAAAACAAGTAGTTGTTGCACATCTGCCTCTGCCTCTCTCAGGTCCTAGGCCTTTGGGCCACTTCTGTGCTCTGTCCTGACTGAATGCAAAGACCAAGTCACCCAACCAGTCATGAGTCACATCTGTGGTCTAGTCTTCCCACAGCTAACAGCCACCCTACCCTGATCTAAGTAAGGATGTGACTGAAGGGAGGGAGGAGGGAGGGAGGGAGAAGGAAGTTTGATATCATAGTAATCATGATAAACAGAGGTCATAGAGGGCCATTATCCTCACATCTACTGCCCACCTCCCCAGCAAAACTCCAAGAGAACCCATCAAAGCTGAGGACGCCCCTAAAGAGATAGACTGGCACCTGAATGCCTGGCTGGAGGCTCAGTGACATAGCTTCAGGGCACCTCTCGGGCTACCCCAGAAAAACTCAGTCACAACTTCTGGGAAGACTTGATGAGTACCCCAAGTCTGGGGGCTAAACGGGAACATGGAAACCAGCATTGACTTCTCACCTGAATATTTCTGAATCAAAAATACTTACTGAAGCATATAACGATGGTGGGGACTGAGGGATCTGAAGAAGCCATGTAGAGACGCATACAAGTCCAGGTCTCTGTGCTCCTTGAGAGGCAGAGAAGAGGATCTCGGGTGAGTGGATCTCAGGGGTTAGGGAAGGAGGAGGCCAGAGCAATGGGGAATCCCAGGTATCTGATGGCTCATGCAAGTGACACCCCACCCAGGAAGTGTTTGGGATTCGGACCCTAACAGGACTGAAGGGAAGCATGGCTGTCCTTTCCTAGGGAGTTCCCAAGATGGAAAGGGCAAAGGAAAAGCGGTTACCTGCCTAAGAAATCCCACACACCACACACAAAAAACCCACCACAACTGTAGAATCCATAAGCAGAAGATGAAACCAGACCATCCAGGGCCAGTCTGGGATCAGTCCCCACCAACATATGGCCCATACCGTGAGTGTATGCTGGTCATCCCTCCTGTCGTAACAAATGGATCACTTGTATTTCAGCATGGCTGGCAAGTAAGGTACCATCTAGTCCTTTGTTCTGAGTTATCTTTCCAAGAATGTTGAGATAGGGCACAGACTTGGGAGATAGCAAAACCCCAAAGCTAAAGGCAGGCATACTTACTGTTCTGTAAAATCAGGAGAATATCTCTGGAGCAGAAGGCAGGCACACTTACTGCCCATTATAGATTTGGATTCCTTAAGCTTGGGATTCCTCTCCTGGTGTACACAGACAACCTGGTGTACACAGGTTTTAGCTGTGAGAACTGGGGTCCAGGGAACAAGCACACAATGCTGATAATCTGGTTATTGCCATTGTGGTGAGTAATAAACTGTCCTTTATCTCTGAACCAGGAGTCTCATGTCTTTTACTGGCATCCAAGAAACTGGCAAACTAGCATGTTAGCTTGCCATTAGGACAAAAACTAAAACTTTCACAATTCTTGACACTAGCCCTTTACCAACACTAAAGGTATTAATGAGAGGAGGAGTCATCCCAGAATCAGACACCTCTGTGCCATGATGGAGGAAGAAGGGAAGCAAGTGAACAAAACTCCCCCACTCACCCCAGCCCTGTACTCAGGCCTGGCAACTCTGGGAGAATGAAGGAGGTAGGCACTGAAATCAGGCTCACACTGGAGCTGTAAACTGTCCTCACACTATTGTAAATCATGGCAGTGACCAGAAATTTAAAAGGCCCACTTGAGCTGTCACTAGGAGCTAGAAAAGGAAGGGTCTATAAGTGCTTGGCTAAAAGGAGTGATGGAAAGGGGAAGAATATGCTTCTGCTGATACTCTGCTGAGCTGAAGTGTCACATTCACAGACTTTTTGTCAAGACCCAGACCACATATTTAACTCCTGAAGAAATCTCAAAGATCTGCTAGGTTTTCCATATGCCCTCCTCACAGCCATGTTCTAGAACAGCCTCTCATATTCAGCCTCAGGTTTTTCCTTGCCTCTCCTCCTCCACCCTGGTAACCCCTCCATTCTACCCTGTTTCTCCTTGAAACCCCCTGCCTAATGATGGAGCCTTTCAGCCTCGCTCCCTGGGAAGTTAATGTCCCCTAGAGGGCAACCCTCATCCAACATCAAGATTTGTTTCCATACCCCTGTTCCCGGGGGCCCTCGTGTGGGATAATTCTGAAGTGTGTCTTCTGCACTGGCTCCCAAACTTCCCCAGTGGGAACAAATCCAAGTGCCCACAGTGCTAACATGCTCAATAACCAAGGCTTCCATTATTTCCTGGGCCCTCCTCCCAAAGAAACAAATGTTAACCCAGCAGTCTGCCCCTCCTGATCCCACCCAAACACAAGAGCTACTGCCTCATCTGCCCTTTGAAACCCTATGTCCCCATTTCCTTAATTCCAAGAGGTTTCCACTAGCAGTCTGCACTCACTCTCCCTCCTTCCTCCACAGCCTTTATACACAGGTGAAGAAACTGAGGCACAGAAAGATTTAATGACTGTGTACAGTCAGAACCAGGCTCTGTGTGTCAGTCAGAGCCACGCCCACTGAACCACCATCTACCCTCCCCTTACCACATGGGCAGAAAGATTAGCCCGGATTTCTAGGATCTGAGTATATTTCTCTTTGGACAATCCCCTCTCCACCAGCATCTTATGATTCCTGAATGAAATGTGCAATACTCTTTCCTCCTACTTGTTCCATCATCCTAGGTCTGAGACAGTGTATTGAGGATCCATAGGTACCCATCCCTACAGAGGCACCTTCCCATGCAACATGCCCAGGGCTACAGTGGCATCCACCCTTCCTACCCATTATGTCAACCCATTATTATGCTCAACTGGAATTTAAGAGCACAAATCAATACTCAGGCAAGATATTTTTCCCCACCTATCACCCCTGGCACCTTATAAATCTCTCATCTAATTTGTTTTTAACTTGAATTTCACTTTGTTGTTTTCAGCCTTTTTCCACAACCTCGGAGATTCCAATGAACTCCTTCCTTTATTCTCACTGGTGTTCATATTCCCTCCCAAATTAATATTCTCTTTGAATTCAATTAGCATGCTATTTATCCAAATCATTGCAAAAGCTGACAGGAGAGCCCAAGGTGAAGGCCACTGGCTCCTACCTTTCCCCTCACCCAACACACACACATATCAGATGCTCACATACCTTGCACTCCTGACTATTCCAGGCAAAATAATCAGATTGTCTACACTGCATTCCCACTCCACTTCTGCACATATAGTTTAACCTCTCTGAACAACAAGCTTTTCATCAGTGAAATGAGGACAGTGGTAGCTACTCTTAATGTGTGTATGTGTGTGTGTTTGTGTATGCTTGTACAAAAGGTACACATGGGATAAAAAAGCAAATAGCCTGGAGCCTGGAACAGAGCAGATACTCAAAAAAATTTTACTCCTTCTCCCCACCACTCTGAATCAAGAACAAATGTGCACTGTGGGCCTGGGCATGGCTTTTCACATCTGGTGCAGCAAACATTGTGGTGAAGCAGATTATAGGAAGGGATGTGATTCTGTCACAATTGTAGCCTTGTAGACATTCATTTCCAGGTACCAGGTATGAATCAAACCCTGAGCAGGCACGCACAGAAAAACATTCAAATCTTGGGGGCAATTTCTACAATGGAAAGTTCTTTTTTTTTCAAGGTTTTTATTTATTTATTTGTCAGAGAGAGAGAGCAAGCAAGGGAAGCAGCAGGCAGAGGGATAAGCAGACTCCCTGCTGAGCGGGGAGCCCATTGTGGGACTTGATCCCAGGGCCCTGGAATTATGACCTGAGGTGAAGGCACAGATGCTTAACCAACTGAACCACCCAGGCATCCCTAAAATGGAAAATTCTAACTGGTTCTCTATGAATAGAGCTTATCTGGTTTTGCTTAGTGAGGTATCCCCAGCAGCTACACAAGGCCTGGTACACACTGGGTGTGGCACTGACTGCCAGTGAATCAATATACACAGCTCCCTTCTGCTTTAATAATAGAACCCCTGAGTTTCAGTTGGTCAACTGCTCCCCTTGCAGTTAGTTGTGGCCATGCAACCAAGTTCTGGCCAGTGTTACCATGCAACATTCAAGTTAGGTCTTAAAAAATATTTGCCTTTCCCTTTACCTTTTCCACTAGCCAGAATGTGGACATGGAGATGTGGTCCACTTTGGATCAGTCATCTTGGACCATATAATGGAAGCTGCCTGTTGAAGGTATTAGATCAGAAAGGGAGGAGTTTGGATCCAACATTGTAAGTGTGTATACCAGCCTGCTCAATGGACATAAGACTCACAGAATACCAAAAGTCAAATAGCAGACATAAATCAAACCAGTTCAACAATAACCTACATACACATTAATAAAACAATCTAGTCAAAAAGGCACTGAACTAGGGGAATTCTACTAAACATTTAAAGAACAGTTAATACCTATTCTTCTCAAACTATTTTAAAAAATGGAAATGAAAGGAAAACTTCCAAATTCATTCTATGCAGCCAGGAGTACCCTGATACAAAAACCAGATAGATACCACCAAAAAAGGGGGAGTGGTGGACTAGACGCCAATATCACTGATGAACATAGATGTAAAACTCTTCAATAAAAATACTAACAAATAGAATCCAACAATCCATTAAAAGAATCATTCACCATGATCAAGTGAGATTTATTCCCAGTATGGAAGTATGGTTCAGTTTTTGCAAATCAATCATCATGATACATTATATCAACAAGAGAAAGGATAAAAACCATATGGTTATTTAAATAGACACAGAGAAAGCATCTGATAAAGTACAATATCCATTCATGATAAAAGCCCTCAATAAGATAGGTTTAGAGGGAACATGCCTCAACATAATAAAGGCCATATATGGAAAACCCAGGTTTTGGGATTTTTTTTTTTTTAACATTATGCTCAATGGGAAAAATCTGAGAGCCTTTCCCCAAGATCAGGAACCAGGATGTCCACTCTTACCACTTTTATTCGACATAGAACTGGAAGTCCAAGCCACAGCAGTCAGATGACAAAAAGAAATAAAAAGCATCAAAATCGGTAAATAAGAAATAAAGCTTTCTCTACTTGTAGATGCAATGATATTCTGTATAGAAAACCCTAAATACTCTACCAAAAAAAATCCCTAGGATTGATAAATGAATTCAGTAAAGTTGCAGGATACAAAATCAATGTGCAGAAATCTGTTGCATTCCTATACAATAATAATGAAGTGGCAAAAATTAAAATCGAGAAAACAATCCCATTTGCAATCACACCAAAAATGATAAGATACCTAGGAACACATCTAACCAAAGAATTAAAAGACTTATAGTCTGAAAAATATAAAACTATGAAAGAAATTAAAGATGACACAAAGAAATGTAAAGACATCCCATGTTCATGGAATGGAAGAACAAATATTGTTAAAATATTTATACTATCCAATTCAATCTACACATTCAATGAAATCCCTATCAAAATAACAACAGTATTTTTCCCAGAACTAGAACAAAAAATTCTAAAATTTATATGGAACTACAAAGCCCCTGCATTGTCAAAGGAATGCTGAAATGAAAAGCAAAGCTAGAGGTATCACAATTCCAGACTTCAAGTTACATTTCAGAGCTGTAATAATCAAAACAGCATGGTACTGGCACAAAAACAGACACACCAATAGAACAAAATAGAAAACCCAGAAATAAGCCCACAGTTATATGTTCAATTAATCTTTGACAAACCAGGAAAGAATATCCAATGAGCAAAAGTCTTTTCAACAAGTGGTGTTGGGAAAACTGTACAGCAACATGCAAAAAAAATGAAAGTGGACTGCTTTCTTACACCGTACACAAAAATAAATTCAAAATAGATGAAGAATCTATTTTTGAAGCAGCAAACCATCAAAATCCTAGAAGAGAACATAGGCAGTAACCTCTTTGACATCAGCCATAGCAACTTCTTAATAGATATGTTTCCTGAGGCGAGAGAAACAAAAGCAAAAGTGAACTGTTGGGACTTCATCAAAATAAAAAGCTTCTGCACAGTGAAGGAAACAATCATCAAAACTAAAAGGCAACCTATGGAATGGGAGAAGATATTTACAAATGACATATCTGATAAAGGGTTAGTTTCCAAAATATACAAAGAACAAACTCAACACCCAAAAATTAAATAATCCAATTTTTTTAAAGTGGGCCGAAGACATAAACAGATATTTTTTCCAAAGAAGACATCCAGACAAATGAAAAACAGACATGAAAACAGACAGATGGAAAAGACACATGCTCAACATCACTCATCATCAGGAAAATACAAATCAAAACTACAATGAGATATCAAATCACTCTTGTCAGAATGGCTAAAATTAACAACACAAGAAACAACAAGTGTTGGCAAGGATTTGGAGAAAGGGGAACCCTCTTACTGTTGGTGGGAATGCAGACTGGTGCCACCACTATGGAAAACAGTGTGGAGGTTTTTTCAAAAGTTAAAAAAAAGAACTACCCTACAATCCAGCAATTGCAATACTAGGTATTTACCCAAAGGATATAAAAGCACTAATTCAAAAAGATACCTGCACCCCAATGTTTATAGCAGCATTATCAACAATAGCCAAATTATGGAAAGAGCCCAAATGTCCATTGACTGATGAATGGATAAAGAAGATGTGATATATATATGCAATGGAAGATTACTTAGCCATAAAAAAAATGAAATCTTGTCATTTTCAATGACATGGATGGAGCCAGAGAGTATAATGCTACGTGAAATAAGTCAGAGAAAGACAAATACCACATGATTTCACTCATATGTGGAATTTAGAAACAAAACAAATGAACATAGGGGAAAAGAAAGAGAGGCAAATCAAGAAATTGGTTCTTAACTATAAAGAACAAACTGATGGTTACCAAAGGGGAGGTGGGTGGGGGGATAGGTTAAATGTTTGATGGGTATAAAGAAGGGCACTTGTTATGATGAACACCAGATATTATATGTGGGTGATGAATCACTAAATTCTACACATGAAACTAGTGTTGCATTGTATGTTAACTAACTAGAATTTAAATAAAAACTTATAGAAAGAAAACAAATACAAACAAGCAAACAAAAGGCAGTGTACTAGTCTGCTAAGGCTTCCATAAAAAAAAATACCACAGACCTTGTGGTAAACAGAAGACTTTATTTTCTCATATTTGTGAAAGATGCAAATCCACAATCAAATTCAGTTTCTGGTGAAAGTTCTCTTCCTGGCTTGCAGATGGATGCCTTCTCACTGTGTCCTCACCTGAACTCTTCTCTGTGTGCACGGAGGGAGACAGAGACAGAGACAGAGAGATATGGTGTCACTTTCTTTTTTTAGAAGGACACCAAAGTTTTTGGCTTAGGGCCCCATCCTTATGATCTCATTTAACCTTAGTTATCTCTTTAAAGTCTCTTTCTCCAAATACAGTCATTTTGGGGGTTATGGCTTCAACACATGGATTCAAGGGTCACAAATTCAATCCATGACAACGTTCATTGGAAATTGCAAAGGTCCATGTTAGCTAAAACAATCTTGAAAAAGAACGAAGTTGAAAGACTCATACTTCCTGATTTCAAAAGTTACTATAATAAAGACAGTGTGGTTCTGACACAAGGATAAAACGTATAGATCAGTGGAATAGAATTAAGAATCTATAAATAAACCTTCACACTTATGATGAATTGATTTTCAACAAGAATGCCAAGACAGTTCAATTGGGAAAGTATAGTGTTTTCAACAAATGGCACTAGAAGAGCTGAATGCCCACATACAGAAGAATAAACAAGGACCCCTTCATTTCATCCTACATAAAAATCAAAATCTATCATACACCTAAGTATAGAACTATAAAACTCTTAAAATAATACACAGGTATAGGTCATCATAACTTTGGATTAAGAAATGGTGCCTTAGATGTGGCACAAAAACCACAAACAACTAACAACAAAAACATAAAATGGATGAATTGAAATTAAAAATGTTGTGATGCAAATGTTATCATCAAGAAAGTAAAAAACAGCCACAGGATGGGAGGAAATATTTGCAAATCAAACATATCTGATTAGTATCCAGGGACTATCATCCAGAATATATAAATAAGTCTTAAAGCTGAATAATACAAATGACAACCCAATTTAAAAAAGGACAAAACATTTGAATACACATTTCTTCAAAGAAGATATACAAATGGCTAATACATACATGAAAAGATGCTCAAAATCATTAGTCATTAGAGAAATGCACATCATAACCATAGTGAAAGACCACTTCATACCCATTAGAATGATTATATCCAAAAATATAGATAATAGCCAGTGTTTGTAAGGATCTGCAGAAATTGAAATCTTCATACATTGCTGCCAGGAATGTAAAGTGGTGCAGTTGCTTAGGAAAACAGGTTGGGATTGCCTTAAATAGTTAAACAGAGAGTTATTATATGACCCAGAAATTCCACTCTTAGTTAAAAGGAATGAAAACATACACCACACAAAAACTTTTACATAAATGTTCATAACAGCCAAAAAATGGAAGTAATTCAAATGTCCATCAACTGCTCAATGAATATATATGATATAGCCATGTCGTGGAATATTATTTGGCAATAAAATGGAATAATATATGATACAACATGTCTGAATCTTGAAAACATTTTACTAAATGAAAAAATCCTGTCACGTACTACACACACAAAAAACATATTTTGTAATTCCATTTACACAGAAAGTCTAGAACAAGAAAATTTATAGATACAGTAAGTAGACTAGTGGTTGCCTAGGGTTTTGGGGGTGGGAAGGGATAGGGAGGGGAGAAAGAGAACTTCCTCCTACAGAGTGGCTGCTGTGGTTTCCTGCTGGGGCTGCCAAATGAAGAGTGAGCCTTAGTCCCCCTCATGCTGGCCTGGGGATGGATGGTATGCCTGGCAGTCTTTTTCTCCCAGAATTGATGCTAGAAGCCCTTTCCCCTGCTGACACCATCCAGACAAAAGCAGTGTTATGAAAATGCATAAATAAGACCCTCTGGCACTCAGATTGTAATCTATCTTCATCAGAAGAGGTATGAGGCCTGTACATCAGATTCTGTTGTTGCCTTTGAGTGGGAGAGTATCCTCCATGATTTCAGCAGGTGCAGCCCTGTTCCCCAGTAAGGCCTCCAGACTATGGGCTGCAGATCCCATGGTGACGAGGGGTCAGAGATGCAGAGCCAGGCACATTGCAATGGTCACTACAGTCTCCAGAACAATCTAACAACTCCAGGGTCAGAGGGAATGGGCCCTGTGGTTCCTGTGAGATAACATAGAAAACACTGGACTATTGGGTTGGGCACTGTCTTCTAATGGGTAGGTCCAGGCCACACCAGCCATATACTCTCCCAGGCTTCATCTTTCTTGCCCTCACATACAGAGCTCTGCACATTTGGGGTTTGGTTCTATGATGACAAGAGATGGGCTGGGTATGGGAAGGGCAATGGAGAATGGAAAAGGAAGATGTGGAAGAAGACAGAAATGGAGGCAAGGATGGAAGATGCGAGGCTGGGAATGAGACAGTGACAGAAGATCCACCCACCAGACTCATTTGCCAGAACTAGAGCCAGTTCTAGGATATGGCAAGTGAGTCACACTTTGGGCAGAAATTTAGGAGTACCAAAAAACTCAAAAGTCAAGATAAATATTTTAATGCAATATTTCTAAAAATTTAAATTAATGCAAAAAAAATCCATGATGAAGAAATTATCAAGATTTTGAACAAAAGTGAGATCCATATTCCTAATTGTCCCTTTTGCTTGAAGCTCCAATATGGCCCCTCTAACATGGCTGGGCAGGTGCTGCTACTAGAGTAACCTTGAGCCAGAGAGAAATAAGTGAGGGGATTCTGGGCCACCAAGACATCAACTATTCTCTAAGAACGGTCTAAAAGGAAACAAAGGAAGGTGGAAATGACAACATTCTAATGGAAAACTCTGTCCACCACGGAAGTATAAATCCAGAATGGTCTCCAATGCTCACATCTCTAGCTTAGGCTCACAAGAGGGAAGTTTCTCTGGGACTCTGGACCATCTCCACATGGATCAGTGCATGTAATACTCATAATAATCTCCACTTTCAATGCTTTCAATGTCTCCATTGCACAGATGAGAAAACCAAGGCCCTTGAGTGTAGTAACATTCTCAGGGCCACACAGCTGACACCGCGGGGGCTGGTACTACATCCAGGCTTGTGCTTTCAGCCTTCACACTTCACTGACCCTTCATGCACAGTTTCATTCCTGCCCTCCATCACATAACTCCATGGTCAGCCTCCACATCTGTGGAGTGCCTGACATCATGTGCACTGCCTGACATCATCTCTACCTGGTCCATTGGCTGCTGCATTCCTCATCATCTGCCTCCCAGATTTGGGCCTGGTGGATGCAGCACTGATTAAAATAGAGGGCAGCTAGGGAAGGGGTCTGAAAAACAGTGTCTTCTCACCTGACCAAGGAGCCAATGTCAAAATGAGAACTACTAGGTTTGAACAGACACAGGGGCCCTGAGGATGAAGAATCCCCAAAACTTTTGGGCTGAACATACCTATCCTTTATGCTGGATAGTTTCTGACCCATTACTAGTACTCAATAAATATTTGTTGAACCTTCAATGAATTAATGCACTGTTTTTCAACCTTGGCACTCTTGACAATTTGGGCCAGATAATTCTTTGTTGCAGAAGCTGTCCTGTGCATTGCAGGATATTTAGCAGCATCCCTGACCTCTACTTCTTAGACGCTAGTAGTGACTTCCAGTTACGACAACCAAAACTATCTCCAGACATGGCCAGATATTCCCTGGAATATCGCAAAATCGCCCAGCTGAGAACCACTGAACTGATGAATCAGAGGATGAGAAAATGAACAGCTCTTGGCCATCCTAAAGGAGAAGCAGGCCCTGGTGATGCTGAGCAGACCTAGGTGAGAGTCAGCTAGCAGTCAGAAGACCCTGGAACATCTTTGTTAAGAGACAAAGATGAAGGCACTGTCACTGCTTTTACCCACTCATCAAATGGCCTATCTGTGGCAAATTTGCAAAGCGTGACACTTCAGCAGCAACAAATGACTGATCAGGGATCCAGCCCACGGCTGCAAGCTCTGTCACTGTTCCAAGTCACTGCCTGACTTACGCCCAGGCCAGAAACAATTCACTACTTCTCCTTAAAAGAGCAATTTCCCCTCAGAGTGATGGATGGTCTGCCACTCACCAGCCACAAACCAACTCTATTTCTCACCCTTCATGCAGCTGCCCCACTCCAGGGCTTTACGGTAAATTAATCAACAATTGAGAGCAGGCTGTGGAAGGACACAGGGTGGGAAGAACAAATCTTCAAATTCAAAGAGACAAGGCCCATCAAATTATGTCTTCAGCCTCTGCCCTGCCCCTGTCACCAGCACCAGCTGCTGTCGGATTAAGAAAGGTAGAGATAGACAAGCCTGTGAACTGGGGACTTGGAGTCACAGGGACATGTCCCCAGTTGGAGTTGACTTTTATGTTCGTCCTCAAAGATTCCTATAAAGAAGAGTATAGAAACCACAATAAGTTGACATTCAACACCCTTTAGGTTGGCAAAAATTAAGACATCTGCCAATACAAAGTTGATGAGAATTTGGAGCAGTGGGAAATGGAAGGAATATAAACTGGTAGGAGCTCTGTGGAAAACAATGCGTTACTGTCTGTGACCTGGATGCCACATGTTGAACAACCCAACCACTCCATTCCTGGATATGAAACAGTAACTCACAAAATGTGTGCACAGGTGCACTAGGAGACATACACAGAAATGCCCATAGCAGCACAAAAAGAGGGAAATAAGCATAGTAAAAATAGAGCAGAATAAGGGGAACAACACAAATATCCACCAATAGTAAAATGAGGAAAGAGTAACATATAAAATATAGAAAAATTTCATAAATGCAATACTAATTTCAAAAAAAATGAGCTAAAGGAAACACATAAAGTATCTTTCCACTGAGATAAAGGTCAAAAACCTGCAAGAGGGATATATTCACCTGTGATAAAATTTACTTTAAAAGGAGCAAAGGATTAGTACTCAATTTCAAAAGAGAGATCGTAGTTGAGAAAGATGTACCCATGGGGCTGCAAGATTATTGGTATTGTTCTATTTCTCAAGCTGAGTGGTGGATACACACCGGTTCATTGTATTATTGTCACTACTTACATTATATGTGCAGATATTACTATGTATCTACTCATATGATTGAAATATATTTCCTAATAAAAAGATTAAGGAGTTAGGGATATTCTATACTAACAGGTTGGAGAGTTCCATATCCAGGAATGGAATGGCTGGGTCATACAGCATGTGGCATCCAAATCATAAGGCAGTAACACATCGTTTTCCACAAAGCTCCTACCAGCTCCTACCACCACACACCGAAGCGGTAAACAATAGCTCTTTTGCCTCCATATCCTCATCAACTTTTTTACTGTCAGCCTCTTAAACAGTAAGGATGAATGTTAAGACTTTTCAAAGAAGTTCCAGATGAGGACCGAGCTCCCCCCGCCAAAAAAGACATACACCCTATAAAAGTCAGTCATGTCCTCCACATAACAAAGGTTCAATGACTGCTCTTGTACTCAACCATCCAGTCAGCTGGGGGCACCTCAGGAAGCAAAACAATTTCTGAAGCCAAGGGAAATGGAAAAGGGGCTTCTTTGAGTCACTGTGCTGTCTGCTGACCTTCTTCATGGAGGGTATAGGGCTTCATAGCCCCAACAAGCACAAATTATGTGTTGGGCAGTCACCATGAATCATTTATCACTCAAAAAAACCCTGCAAAAGAATCTTTATTATTCCCATGTTATAGCTTAGAAAGTTGAAGCTACTTGCTCAAGATTACATAACTACTAAAAAGTATAGACAGGTTTCAAACTCAAGTCTGTCTGATGTCAAATCTTGACCTCTTTCCCATAAGACAGGCTATCTTTTGAATTTCATCATCTACCCTTCCTCATCTACCACAGACATGCCTTTGGAGAAACAAACATAAACACCCCTTCCTCACAGGCTGTTTCATATAAGGTCAACTTAAAGAGGAGCAGTTTTAATTGGCCCAGCCCAGCTGCCAGGCCAATAGCATAACTGGGCAGTCACCAGTTTGTCATTAGTAAAAAATGGTAGCAAAGGAAGGATACAAGGCAGTTGTACCCTGCTGCTTTCCTAATGGCACACAGGAGAAGAATGTGGCACAATCAAGTCAGAGGTGAGAGAGAGGGAGCAGGTGACAACAGCCAGAAGGACTGTCACCCCCAACAACTCCTCAATCCCATATTTATTAGATACCAGATAGCAACAAAGAGGAAGAAAAGAAGGTCATACAATAACCATAGGTCTAGCAGGTAAACAAGAAGGAATGTGAGTCATATGGGTCACAAATTTTAGAGGTAAATGAGATAAACAAATCCATGCTGGTCCAGCAGCATGGATTTGTACTTGTGCAAGTGCACTTAAAGGGATTACCTTAGCAGGAGGCTTTCTCTGAGGTAGGGGAGACAACAAAAAAGGCAAGCAGGGCAGCGTTCCACCCTGAGCATGGCCAAGCATTCCCAGCCATTTGGCTTCAAGGGCATGTACCATCCCCTCCACCAGAGAGATATGCTGCTAGTACATGTTTTTCTCAAGGTCGTCTTTAAGCATGCTTGCATGACCAGTACAACTCCTCAGTAGTTAAAAGTTATAGTTTAAACAGTATATTATTCTGAGGGATGGTTACATTTCCCCCTTTTTGCTTGTGTAGAAGTAGGAAATTCGATTTAAGCAGTATATTATTCTGAGGGACGGTTATAGTACCCTGTTTCTACTCAGCAAACAAAATGAAACCTTTTTTTTTCTTTTCTTCACAAGCAAGAGGCATGAAAGGATACAAGCATCCCATGAGATGTATCAGCCACTCTGCAGGCGACACTGATGGGTGCTTCTCATGGGGCAGAGCACAGTCATAACCACCTAGTGAAGACTGAGCACCCAAAAGAGACCCACCTCAGAGATGCTGGGCTTGTTGGCCTCCCTGACAGTGCTCTCCACCTTTCCACATCAATAATCCCAAACACAGCCAACCACTGCACTGGTCTCAACAAATGGGAAGAAAGGTTGCATCTTCTTTGGCTCCCTAGTGTCTTGAGGTGAAATTCCTTACTATGGCTAATAAGGTCCTCCTCAATCTCTCTCATCTCAGTTCCTGCCATGTGAAAGTTCAGGAAAGGGCAGCAGGCCAAAGATAAAATTTCCACTCCCTAGCATATCTGAGAAATAGTAAGGGGGGGTGGTGCACTGTGGCTGGAGCGAATGAGTGAAATGAAGAGAGAGTTAAAGAAAACAACACTGGTGAGTTTTGCCCTTTATTCTGAATAAAATGGAGAGCCATTGCATGATTTGAGCAGAAGAGGCATAGGGTCTGGTTTCCATTTTCAAAGAATCTTCACTATTGTGTAACAAATGCATTGCAGAGGGACAAGAGTGGAGGCAGAGACAAACTAAAGGCTGTTCAGGAAATAAGGTAGGAGCTGATGGTAGGATGGAACTGGTGGTAAAATTGGATGCTGGATTTATTTGGAAGCTGGAATCAGTGGGGTTTCCTGACAGATTGAATGAAGAGTGTAAAAGAAAGAATAGAGTCAAGGATGACTCCAGAACTTTTGACCTGAGCAACTGAGAAGCAGTTGTCAATCACTGAATGGGAAGTCTGTAAGTCAAATGGATCATTTCAATTGAGGGACAGGCAGAGATTGGAGTTCAGTTGAAGGCATGTTGAATTTCAGATATCTATCAAACATCCAAGAAGAGATATAGAATATAGAGTTGCTGAATATAGAAAAAGAGGCAAATCAAGACTGAATTATACATTTGGGAGTTGTCAGAATGTGCATAGTATCTACATCATGAGACTGAGTGCAATCCCCAATGAAGAAAATATACATAGAGCATGAAAGAGGACCAAGAACTGACCACTGAGAGCGTCTGACTTTAAGAGTTCTGAAGAGGAGAAAACAACACAATTTGGAGATGACCCATCAGTAATTCAACTGCTACATACATGCCCATGCATGCACACACATATACATATACTTACACGTGCACATGAACATACAT
Organism: Martes martes; assembly: GCF_963455335.1. Lineage (NCBI taxonomy): Eukaryota > Metazoa > Chordata > Mammalia > Carnivora > Mustelidae > Martes > Martes martes. Next base: position 87,041,447 of record NC_137890.1, on the reverse strand, counting down.
ATGCACATACAATTTCACAATCTCTAAAAAGACATAACATAATCCAAAATATCTGCAAAATATCACTCAAAATATCCGTAATATACTAGAGGTTTAAGGAAACAAAGAAATGTGCCCAGAATCAAGAGGAAACAAGTCAATAATGCCAACTCACAGATCACTCAAATTTTGGAATTAGAAGACAATGACATTTTCTTTTTTGTTTGTTTGTTTGTTTTTACACTTTTACTGTAGACTCAATGTAATACTTTCTTTTATTTAAACTTTATTTTATTTTTTTAGTGTTCCAAGACTCATTGTTTACGCATCACACCCAGTGCTCCATGCAATATGTGCCCTCCTTAATACCCACCACCAGGCTCACCCATGCCCCCAACCACTTCCCCTCCAAAACCCTCAGTTTGTTTCTTAGAGTCCGCAGTTTCTCATGGTTTGTATCCCCCTCTTAAAAACCATTCCAACTGAAGAAATGAGAAGAAAAAGCAGACAGAATGGGTGAGGAGATGAAGGTGAGGAAGACTCTCAGGAAAGAAATTTCAGCCATAAGAAGAGAACCAAATTGGAATTCTAGAACTAAAAAAACACAGCATCTAACTGAAAAATGTATTAGATGTAGTCAGTGTTGGACTACACTCAGTGGCGAACAATTCTTGGATTCTAGATGTGTCAACAAAAACTATACAAGCTAAAATACACAGAGAAAATAATATTTTTTTAAAAAGAGTGTCTGACACACATAAAACAATATTAAATAGTCTAACATAGGAGTCCCAGAAAGAAACAAGAGAGAGAAATGGGACAGAAGAAATATTGAAGAGAAAAGGCCAAAATTTTTCTAAATGAAAACTGATGAAAGACATAAGTCAAATTTCCAAGACCGTCGGTGGACTCCCAACATTCCCATTATTCCCAACAGAGGAAATAAAATGGAATTTGTTTTAATTATTTAAATGCTTGATTACTCGAAAAGAAGTCAGGAAAGGAGAACAGAAAGACCACCACCACCAACAACAAAACAGATGGAATACATAAAACAAATAGCAAATGATAGACTGAAGTTCAACAACTTCAATAATTTTGTTAAATGTAAACTGACTAAGCAAGCACTCAACCTTAAAAGCTGAGCACTATCAAAATGAATTTTTTAAATTCTATGCTATTAATAAAAGACAAAGTTTAAATTTAATAGTCAATATATGTTGAAAGTGAAAAGTTGGAGAAATAAGTGCCTTGCAAACACTGATAACAAAAAGGTGGTAAGACTGCAGTAATGGAGTAGACTTCAAGACGTTGCCAGAGATATAGAAGAACATGTCACAACATTCAGAAGATTAATTCTCCAGAAGGATGTAACAATCCTAATATGTGTCCACCTAATCAGATAGATTCAAAGTACATGAAAAAACAATGAACGGATCAAATAGAAATACACAAAATCACAACTAGAGTTGGAGATCTTAACACTCCTCTCTCAGTAAATAATAAATATGACTTTAAAAATCAGAACAATATAAAAGAATAGAACATCACAATTAACCAATTTGATCAAACTGGCAATTGTAGAACACTATACCCAGGAAGTTCAGAACACACTTTTTTTTTAAGAATATGCTCATGGCACAGTGACCAAAATAGATGATGGATATGCTGGTACAT
>NC_137890.1:87037485-87039591 GCF_963455335.1 Martes martes | reverse complement strand
AGATGAGAGAGTAAGAAAAATACACAGAAGAGAAAACAGAGTGGCCATGAAAAAAGCCAGAAAAAACAAATTTTTTTCTTTTTAAAGAAAATTAATAAAATCACAAGAATGTCAAGAAAACAAAAGAAAAGAAAATACAAATTACCAGTATCAGGAATGAAATGAAAGCCTGAAATGTCCTACAGATGTCAAAAGAATATTAATAAGCTATCATAAACAACTTCATGTCAAGTTTCAATAACTTAGATGGTAAAAAGTACATTGTAAAATACAACTTCCCAAAATTGTCACAAGAAGAAATAGAAAAATCAGAATAACCTTCCATTTTTTTTAATGGAGACCATCATTTAAAATCTTCCCACTTTAAAAATAAACTGGAAAAAGCTCACATCCTTCCTGTTGAGATCAGGAACACGACAAGGATGCCCACTCTCACCACTCTTGTTCAACATAGTATTAGAAGTCCTAGCAACAGCAATCAGACAACAAAGAGAAATAAAAGGTATCCAAACTGGCAATGAAGAATTCAAACTCTCTCTCTTCGCAGATGACATACTTTATATGGAAAACCCAAAGACTCCATCCCCAAACTACTGGAATTTATACAGCAATTCAGTAACATGGCAGGATACAAAGTCAATGTACAGAAATCAGTGGCTTTCTTATACACTAACAATGAAAATACAGAAAGGCAAATTAGAGAATTGATTCCATTTACTATAGCACCAGGAACCATAAGATACCTGGGAATAAACCTAACCAAAGAGGTAAAGGATCTATACTCAAGGAACTACAGAACACTTATGAAAGAAATTGAAGAAGACACAAAAAGATGGAAGACCATTCCATGCTCTTGGATCGGAAGAATAAACACTGTTAAAATGTCTATACTGCCTAGAGCAATCTATACTTTTAATGCCATTCCAATTAAAATTCCACCGGTATTTTTCAAAGAGCTGAAACAAATAATCCTAAAATTTGTATGGAATCAGAAGAGACGCCGAATTGCTAAGGAAATGTTGAAAAACAAAAATAAAACCGGTGGCATCACGTTACCTGATTTCAAGCTTTACTTCAAAGCTGTGATCACCAAGGCAGCATGGTACTGGCAGAAAACAGGACACATAAACCAGTGGAACAGAGTAGAGAGCCCAGATATGGACCCTCAACTCTATGGTCAAATAATCTTCGACAAAGCAGGAAAAAATATCCAGTGGAAAAAAGACAGTCTCTTCAATAAATGGTGCTGGGAAAATTGGACAGCTATATGTAGAAGAAAGAAACTTGACCATTCTCTTACACCGTACACAAAGATAAACTCAAAATGGATAAAAGACCTCAACATGAGACAGGAATCCATCAGAATCCCCGAGGAGAACATAGGCAGTAACCTCTTTGATATCAGCCACAGCAACTTCTTTCAAGATATGTCCCCAAAGGCAAAGGAAACAAAAGTGAAAATGAACTTTTGGGACTTCATCAAGATCAAAAGTTTCTGCACAGCAAAAGAAACAGTCAACAAAACAAAGAGGCAACCCACGAAATGGGAGAAGATATTTGCAATTGACGGTACAGACAAAAGGTTGATATCCAGGATCTATAAAGAACTCCTCAAACTCAACACACACAAAACAGATAATCATATCAAAAAATGGGCAGAAAACATGAACAGACACTTCTCCAATGAAGACATACAAATGGCTATCAGACACATGAAAAAATGTTCATCATCACCCTCTTACACTGTTGGTGGAAATGCAAGTTGGTGCAGCCACTTTGGAGAACAGTGTCGAGATTCCTCAAGAAATTAAAAATAGAGCTTCCCTATGACCCTGCAATTGCACTACTGGGTATTTATCCAAAAGATACAGATGTAGTGAAAAGAAGGGCCATCTTTACCCCAATGTTTATAGCAGCAATGGCCACGGTCACCAAACTGTGGAAAGAACCAAGATGCCCTTCAACGGACAAATGGATAAGGAAGATGTGGTCCATATACACTATGGAGTATACATATACACTATGTATATACATATACACTATGGAGTATACATATACACTATGTATATACATATACACTATGGAGTATTATGCCTCCATCAGAAA